>NC_135212.1:4027204-4107204 GCF_052324685.1 Brachyhypopomus gauderio
TGACTTAACCAAAGAAGACAGATTAACACAATTCGAAGACAAAGTAAACTAATCCTAAATAAATTGTCTTACATACTCTGCCTAAACAAGAACTAATTTGGTTCTATTAGTCTACACATTGAGCCATTCTCAATTTCCACTTTTGGACAACAAATGACATAATGCACAGACAGGCATAAATGTGAGGTCACATACGTACACATGAGAATGATTACATTCGATGAGTAACATACAAACTAATACATCGATATGCATCAATGTGGTGTGTTTATACAGTAACACGTATTCTAATAAGATCACTTAATACTGAATACATGAAAGATCATAAGTTGTGTCTTTATATCAACCACATGGCACAGTGTTCACATTTAAATGGTCTTGTGGTCCTTTGTTCTTAAGGCTGGAATGCTGAATACTGGTTTCAAGAATAATTAATCTTTCCTTGTATGGAAGGTAGTCAAGTTCGGTGTCTCTAGACTGCATTCGCCGAGCTGGTTCCTGTAGGCTGAATCCCAATTCTGTGTACAGATCAGATTTGGAGTTACAGAGATCTCTGAAATATTTGTATCTTCAGCTCTGGATTATAACACAGGACATAGAGTGGGTTTAAACTGTGGGCGATCAGATAAGGTTGGAATTTAGAGTTTTATGGTCCTTCCTGACTGTGGTCCCAGTGTCCTTCGACGAAGGTTGGTTTTGACCAGCCTCTCTTAGATGGCCTCTCTCCCAAGCTCAGGAGATCATAAGGTCAGCATTGTAGGCTTTTGGGAGGTAAACACCACTATGGATGTGGGTCCTTTGGGGCCTGTTGCTGTGTAAAGAATCAGTCTTTAAATTTACATGCAACCAAAGAGATGTGAGTCAGTTTCTCAGTTCAGTGGGAAAGGATTCCATTTTGGGTGTCACAGTGAAATGGCGTTTAGCTGTCTCCACTACATGTGTGTGTGTGTGTGTGTGTGTGTGTGTGCGTGTGTGTGTGTGTGTGTGTGTGTGTGCATGCGTATGTGTGTGTGTGTGTGTGTGTGTGTGCGTGTGCATGCGTATGTGTGTGTGTGTGTGTGCGTGTGCATGCGTATGTGTGTGTGTGTGTGTGTGTGCGTGTGCATGCGTATGTGTGTGTGTGTGTGTGTGTGTGTGTGTGTGTGTGTGTGTGTACGTGGCAAGGTGAGTACAGAGCATGCTGCTGCATGCACAGAAAGAACTGGAAGAATGCTGAACAGACGCTCACACACACACACACACACACTGAAACTATCTATCGTCATCACTGAAAACACTTCCCTTAGGCTACACCATGGGTTAAACAGGGTATCTGCACATTTTTAAATCTCAAATTCAATGACTTTTAAGACCTTTTTAATACCTCTCACAAGAAAAAATAATACTATCACCGGGGATGCAGGTGTGTTCCACATCGTTGCCGGGGGGGGGGGGGGGGGGTGGTAGGGGGTGGCGAGCGAGAATTGTTGGGGGTTGGGTTGGCGAACGAAAATTGTTGACGTTGTTGAGGCCGTATACGCCAACGCTAGAAATCTAGCACTAGGACCCTGGAGCGGTTATTTTCTGCAATAGCGCCAGATTCGGCAAAGTTCACATCGCGCCAGAACAACTGAACAACACACACTTATAATAATTTAATGCCTCCCCTCATAAAATTCCAGACATTTTAAGACATTTTTAGGCCTTGAATATGGAAAACTAAATTTAAGACATTTTAAGACTTTTTAAGGACCCGCGGGTACCCTGTTAAAGCAAGAAATTTTCATTTGACTGAAAATCTTTCCTAGCAAAAGACAATGCCAGCAATTACTGACAAAGTAGTGTAGTTGGGTCAAGGCCTCTTTTGCCTAATTATACACAATAAACACATTTATAAAATATATTTATCTAAACAGCCTGTGTAAGGAGAGAAGAGAGAATCTATGTGACAAAATGCAACACCTGAGCAATAAATGTACATAAATGTTTATATAATGGAGTTGTCTGGGGGTCCTCTTTCAGAAAATTATTTAAAGATCAAATCAAATTTTGTGAATCCTAGTGAGTTTTAAAAGGTATGAAGCTCTCTTGTTTTTATCAGATTCACTATCGCAAAAACATAAGCCGTAGGTATGTTAAAAAAAATTAAATGTCCAAAAATGGCAAATTAAATCACACCACTGGATAGAGCTTTTAAATACAAACAGAACAACACCATCCATGTTAAATTGGTTTAGAAAAAAAAAGCTGACATTTTAAATGGAAGAAACGCACCCTGCAAACATGACTTTGTTCATTGCGCTGAGGCGCGGCGGGCGCAAAGTTACAAAATTGGAGAGGTGTATGACGTCAAATCCAATTCAATAATCGTGAGCGCGGAAAATCGCTTATTCGCGCGAGCAAAAATGCTCACGCGCGCGAAGAGAGCTTCCTCGCGCGAGCAAAACTACTCTCGCGCGAGCAAACCTACTCTCGCGTGAGCAAAACTACTTTCGCGCGAGCAAAACTACTCTCGCGCGCGAGGAGAGAGTTGCTTGCGGAGGAAAATTTGTCACACCCTTTCTGCTTGCGATTAAGCTCCTGCTCGCGGAGCAGATTGTTTGACTTTTGACAGTCGTGGGAGGGACCCAGACAGGATTGGTTTCTGGATGTGAATTGTGATTGGCTGTCAGTAGGGTCCGTTTCATGTATATTTTTTCGCGATATCAACGCATTTAGGCAGCTGGATGCTCCAAATACTATGAATTATGGTAAAACAAATAACCAGCTAGCTAGTTAACCTAGCTAGCTAGTTATTTATAAGTCTGACGTTTGCATTGTTTACATTGTTTGTTAGCTAGCTAGCTAAGTAAGCTATTTGTATTACACAAAATAAAACTGCCTTAGCAATGCACTTGGCATGTAGCTAGCAATACACAATTAAAGCAGAGGGATAAATGGTTCAATACAGGTACTAGATATGTTGCAGATATCTTCCCATAATTTGGTAGAAATGGGAAATGTTGTCAGGGTGTATTCTGCAGAAAGTGCAATTCACTTCCATGTCCTTTATAAACCATTGTTAAAAATGTTTTTGATGGATAAACTGTAAATTATTTAAAAATATACTTCTTTCACTTTATGTATGATATATATTTTGCTGGCAAGGTCCAGATCTCTTTCCAGTCGAGGTTGTTAAAGATGGTGTTCCAATAGATACATATGGATTAGATACACCATCTTTCTGAAACAGTGAGCATATATAATGATTACTATTGTGTGATGTTGAGAAACATATTTTCCCTATTTCAAGATCGGTTGGGTCGATGGGTAATAATGTTGGATCATGTCCTGGTGTACTTTTAAATAGCATACTCACTCCAGCAGGTATAGCATTTTATAACTAATTCAGCAAAATGAATTGCAACATTGAATTTAATTAATAAACCTTAGTTAAATATTTACTAAATTCTTGATTTGTCAGTAAAGAGCCATTTGAGTTAAATAACTGTTGTACCAAGAGTATATTGTGAAACCATAGATGGTAAAATTAAAATTTGTTTCTATATACAATGTATTTGTTGTTGCAATCTCTAGGTGAATAATTATCAAGTGAAATAAAATGTTCAAATTATCAAAACAATTTTGGATTTTTAAATTTTCAGGTTGGTCTTTTTTTTCATTGTATCATTCAGGCCATGCCATATATGACCTATGTTGCTATAACTCAAACCATGTAAACCAACTCTCAAAGCAAGGGGGCAGTCCCCCTGCTTATATACAATCCTAAACACCATTCAGCAGTTCTAGCAAGCAGGTTATCTTAAGCACAGCATGTTCCAAAACATGGGCGCCCAACAGGCTACTTTGTCTCACGTATGTGTATCTCCTAATATGGACTTCCCTAGAGTTAGCGGAAGAAACTGATGTATCAGTTGAACACAGAGAAAGCTAAATGACCCAAGTATAGTAGAATAGTGAGTACCAGTTAACAGTGCTCTTACCCTTCGCACTCTCCCTGACCTGGGTCACAGTATAGCACAAATGCATAATATTAACTAAACATAAGTACATGATTACACTGAATCACACTACTTCATTATTGTAGTCCTTCTGCTTAATCAGAACGACATGTACTAAATCATAACGTTCATAATGATCTCTTATAATCTAAATGACATGACCTAATCAAGAATGACATAATTTCTGTCACAGTGATAAACTCCTAATTTCAAATGCTGTCATGGATTGAGGTTCCTGTGATGTTCTCCAAGTTTGGTTCAAATTGACCTGTCGGGGACGCTACTGTACACAAAAACCTCTAAAATCATCAAAACTAATGCTGCAATCCTGTCATGCAGAATACAGAGAAGTAATGAATCTTGTATGATTCAGACCAATGAGCCAAATAACTTTGTAATTACATCTTATAACAAAAAGTATACTGCCTGACCAGGAATGAACATTTTATTTCACTAAAATTTCTTTTCATCGCTGTAATATCTGTATGGTAGTATTTTGGCTCCATCTACTGGCCAAATACTGGAACCTACTGAAAAGCATTGCTTACATGAAACACCTTGCAAACACATACACACAAACCTAATCTCAGCATGTGATTTAGTTATATGATCTGAATCATTTTTTGCCAATACATTTAGCCACATTTTGATTTTTTGTAGATTTAGTGCCTCATCTGAGATAAAAAAAAACACTTCATACATTCATATCAAAGGTCAAACATTTGCTCAAAACAACACATTGGTTTTCTTTGGCTGCTTAGGCCTATACGTGTGTGAACCTGCAATCTCCGCTTGTGGCTAGATTTAAATAATTGTTTTTATTAGTCTGACTTGCATAAAAAGTCAAATGATTTATTATTTTACATAAAATTTTTTTTAAATAAAGTTATTCAACTGTCCACATATACCATACAAGAACAGAGTGAATATTTTCTATAAAAATTGCCCAAATATATAACAAATTGTGAGAATCTATCCTCTTTTCATTAAAACAAGTAAGTATTGTTCTGTTAAAATAATCTTGAAACAAACTCTTAACATTTGAACAGTTGTAACGATCTGCGCTGGGCAGAACAGGGAGGCGGACACAAACGCTGAGGAGAGCGAGATTTATTAAAGGAAATTCCAAAGGCAGAGTCGAAGTCATGGGCATGGGTCATAACGGGCAGGCAGTCCAGACTTGAAATACGAACATACATGGCAAAACAAAGAACAAAACCAGGCAGAGGAACAAAGACTAGGCTGGACGTACTCACAAAGATGACAGAACAGAAACAGCGAACGCCACGAGGGCATACGGAACGAATGAACAAAAAGACCGATACAGACATGGGAGACACCGGGACTATTATACACAGGACTAGACAAGGACCAGGTGCGAACAATGATAACAGGGGCGTGGCAAACAATGGGAAATCACAGAGACAACGAGCAGGGCGGGATCAGCCCCGTCGACAGGGGGGGACAACCGGGTCTGTTGTCCCAGGCCCCAGCGCCAGGGGGGCCCATCAAAGATTATTTTTATTTAAAGTCTATAATTTTAAATAATCTTGAAATATTTCTTTACTATAAATTTCTGTACTCAAAATAAGCTCAATGGCTAAAATATATGTTTTTTTTTTACCTATCTGCATATTTTCCATTAAGTGCATACACCCCCACCTCCCACTGAAAAATGGTTTGATCCAGCACCGACTGTAGCCGGTGTCACGTTGTGGGGGGGCCCCCTACCGGTCGCCCCCGGTTACAGCGGCAGCGGTCCTGTTTTTGGTCACGTGATGTTCGTCCCTCAGGTGGGTGGGACCCGTGATCCGTCTCACCTGAGGGTCGTTTGTTCGTCTATATATGTCTTGTCTTTGTACCAGTTGACTGCTGGTTATTATTTCCTTCATTCGGAACAATGCACGGGTTTTTGGTTTGCACACTTTCTATTAAACCATCCTATTTCCCTGAGACTTGGCGTGATCGCTTCCTTTTTAAGTTGCTCGCCCTGCCCGTCACAGCCGGCTGGTACCCGCCCAACAGCGGGAAATACAGTGGTGGATAGTTAAAGTAAATACAGAAATCTGGAGCGCAGAAAAGAAAGGAAAAACATTTACCTGACGAATTTTAATGTTGCATTGTGTTCCAGGCTTGAAAAGTGCTGGAATTTAGGCTAAAGTACTTGAAAATGCTTGAAATTGTAACTACTTCGTTTCACAACAAATAGCTGTCTGACTGAACAGTTCCTGTATTACGTTAACAAATACGAGCCTCTTGTAATTTCAGGACAAAACATGAGAGAACGTGAAGACATTAAGATTGGGTGTTTTGAAAATAATGTGATAAAAAGCAAATTATTTCGAATCATTTCGAGTATATGTATAGATATTTAACTTAATTAAAAAATGTTTTTAAAAAAAGTTGAACGTGCTGGGAAATATTGAAATGGACCTTTAAAGTGACGTACAAGTGCTTTAATTCCACTTTGTAAAGGTGTATGAATCCTTCAAATATGACTTTGTTCATTGCGCTGAAGAGCGGCGCGCGCGAAGTTACAAAATTCGAGAGGTGCACGACCTCGCGAATCGACAGCACGTGAGGCCCTCGCGCACGGGCGGTGCCATTGCGATTACGTAATTTTCGCCGCGCGGACCCTCGCGCCGCGACGTGTCAAGTATAAACTAGTAAGCTGTCAGAAACAGCTTTTATGTGTGGCTATATTGTATGGTATCGGAGTACAGTACAAAGTTTATTAAAGACAAAAGACAGAAAAATAGAAAGATGGATCGATCCAGAGATCTCCAGTACACCCACTCAAGAGCGTCTGCAAGAGAAAGCTGCCCCCCACTCACAGAGTTAAGCATGTTAGGTCTCATTGGTGGCCCACGTGAGGTGAGGTGATGGGGTGAGGTATCACCCCCATCACTCCTTCCCTGCCACAGTACGTCAGATGCACCATTCAGATGCAGCTCATCCTTATCTACAGACCAGAGACCTTTAGGGCTGTCTGCCTTCATCTCACAAGGAGTGCCTTCACACAATTTACTACTTTATTACTAGAGAGAGTGCCTACAAGCATGTAAGGCATACAATGATCAACGTGTACTAGGCCTAACATATGTTCAATATATACCTTAATAACGTGATTTCCATTCTACTCACTACTAAGTACATATGTGTATATTGATGAATTTTACAGTAAGACAATATATCAATTTTTCACCAACAGTACACACACACACACACACACACACAAATGTTCTTAGATTTAGCTTTTTAGGCAATAAAAATTGAAAATTTTATATTTGTTTCTATTTACAGCAACAACACATTTTGTACAAATTTACTATTATTATTTATATGAACGGCTTAAAAATCTATGACATGGTACATCGTTCAACGTATTGCCATTATTGCATAATGCCCACATATGTGGACACTTGGTTTATGAGGTAAAAATCCTTAGATGTTAATGTGAAAACTAACAATACCTTGCAGCAAAACTTTTCTTTGTGTATGTTAAAATAAGTCTGACATTAGCATTGTATACATAGTTAGCTAACTTGTCGGACTTATAAATATCTAGCTAGCTAGCTGGTTATTTGTTTTACCATAGTTCATGGAGCTTCCAACTGTCTAAATGCGTTGATATCGTGAAAAAATAAATATGAAACAGACCCTACTGACAGCCAATCACAATTCACATCCAGAAGCCAATCCTGTCTGTGTCCCTCCCACGACTGTCAAAAATCAAACGATCTGCTCCGCGAGCAGGAGCTTAATCGCAAGCAGAAAGGGTGTGACAAATTTTTCTCGAAATAATGACTTAGTATCTCGAAATAATGACTTAGTATCTCGAAATAATGAGAGCAATTTACTTAATGGGAAAAAATATATATGTGCTGTTTTTTTTTATTTTAGGTGGCGGGAATGGGCTTCCATATAATCGCAAGCAGAAAGGGTGTGACAAATTTTCCTCGCGCAAGCAACTCTCTCCTTGCGCGCGAGAGTAGCGAATAGGCACTTTTCCTCGCGCGAAATGATTTTCCGCGCTCGCGATTATTGACTTGGATTTGACGTCATAGAGGTGCACTATGATGTCAAATCCAAGTCAATAATCGCTCTCAAGCAAAAATGCTCTCGCGCGCGGAGAGAGCTTCCTCGCGCGAGCAAAACTACTCTCGCGCGCGAGGAGAGAGTTGCTTGCGCAAGGAAAATTTGTCCTCGCAAAATTTTTTGCGCAAAAAAAAAATTTTTTTTTCTCATTAAGTAAATTGCTCTCATTATTTCGAGATACTAAGTCATTATTTTGAGATACTAAGTCTTTATTTTGAGATAACCAACGCACTCGCATCTGAATCGTTCATCATCTGCATATAAATGTATATGAATTTGGTGAGGTATGTGGCACTTTTAGTACGGTATTTTAGTACGATTAACATCCGTATAAGGTGTTAGCATTACTTTGTTACAGTTTGGAATAATTTTGGGTCAACTTTGTGTCATAGCTAGTTCTCCAGTTTCACATGCGTCATCCTAAGTGAAGTTCATTACACTTTGGATAGAAGCTAAGGAGCCGACAGGTTAGTCAGTAACACCCATGCAAGTATAAGCTTAACACAAACATAAACTCGCATGCACTGTGTCCAAATGTGTTGTTCTAATAAATGAATTCAAATACTTTACATTGCACCCATTGATGGCACAGATCAGAGGTCGTCTAGTCGTAGGGAGACCACCTTTTTGGGAACTACAAAAATCGAATATGCCCAAAATGTCCGTTATTCGATTCGCCATTCGTGTGGCCTTTTGCATTAATTTAACATTTTTATTAATGTCCTGCATTCTTGCCTGTCAGAATCGGTCGGCAATTTACAATTTACCCGCGCAGATTAATCCGCATACTAAATCACTAACAACATCGCTAACAATATCTCTCAAGTGAACATTTCCGTTTTTTGAAACACGCTTAGTGCTGTAGTGAGCTGATTGGAAGACAGCCTCAGACATCTGCAATACAAATTCAAATTCACTAAAGCGTTACAGAAACAATGACTATACTGTGTCATCTCTTAGGACGCTTGGGAAGCAGAATGCATGACCTAAAGCTGGTGCATTGTTAGGTAATGATGGACTATTGGGCAAAGATTACAGCTTCATGTGGATGCACAGTCTAAAGAGGAATGGACTGATTGATTCACCCCTGCTTATGGATTACATACACATATGTGAACTGTCAGCCAATGAGCGCAAGCGAGCAGCTTGGGGGGAGGAGAGGCGCGTGAGAGTGGAGCGAGAAGCGTGAAATGTGGTGAGAGAGAGACTTTGATGGCGGCGGTTTTCTTTCGAAGAGACATAATAAGAAATGTTTCCAACGCGATTCGTCCGATATAGCGGCGTTCGTGTGCCGGAGAGTGCGGTCTATCATTCCTGAAGGAGGAGGAAGATTTGAGACGACTTTCTGAAGAGAGAGGGCCGAGTTAGGACGGAGATGCTGCTAAGTGCGTGAGTTAGTCATTATGATTTTGCGGGATGTGGAACTCCCGTTTTTCTTTGTAGAGCAGTAAAAAAGTGTTCAGTTTGTGAAACACGTATTACCTTGGATTTGCCAGTCGGTTTATTTTCCGTTTGTTATCAAGTTATAAAGCGACGCCGCCGTACCCGGGGCTTCTGTTAACCCAGAGGATTACCCATAACCCATTCAGCTGAGCGCTACTGCGTTGTGTTTCACCTGCCAATTGAGACTCTCCACTACCATCTCTCTACATTGTGTAACGTAATCGCCGAGGACAACTAACGTAAACATCTCTCACGTGAGCAATGGCTGTGCACGCCATGCGCTTCTAACTTCGATTTGCTCTGCATCAGCCTCTCATAAAGCTAGCCAACGCAACTGTTGGAACTGCAAGTGCATTCATCTGTTGATTTCTACCTTAAGACTGTATATTAGTACTTACTCTGAGTTATAAATGTTAGTTACTGTTTGTGTTCCTAACTTGTAATGGTATAACACTGGTTAACTTCATAATTATACTGAATGTACATGAAAATATGTGTGGTTAAGTGAAACGTAAGGGTTGGTAAAGATTTATTCTCGGGTGATGGGCAATTGTAAGATGTATATGCAGTTTTAGCTGTTTTTTTTGTTAGTACAGTAACCACTGTAGATTTGTCCATGTTTATGCGACTTGGGTGTTATACTAAATAACCTAATTAACCATCTTATTTAGAATACTCATCTGGGTGTTTACTATATATGGTTATTTCCTTTAACTATAAATTTGGGGCATTATAGTAAACTGAATTTTCAGTACTTGCATTGTCTGATGTATGTGGACTGTTCTCCAGGGTAGGGACAGCTTTTCTCTTAATACTGCTGCAAACTGGGTAGCATCAACAATCCTCCTTCAGGTAAACCGTGACGATTAAAAGTAAACCCTGAAGCTCAAATTCCTAGGCTGCGGTATTGTTTATGGGTAAAGTTGAGTTGGGCAGTGGGGACAGGACCTGATCCTGTATTTCCCTGCACACTGGAGGTAACAATATATAGTTTTCCCTACATCGTGGTTCTTACGATCCACTACATTCAGGAAAGTTTTCATAAATAATGAAAACCTGACATAAATAATAATAGATTAGGTAGATTTGCATTATAAAAGTGTACCAGGTGTAAAAATAAAGATGTGCAAACAGAAAATATAAAGGCAGAACTATGTAAAGTGCATGTGTGAGGGGAATGCTCATTTTCAATAAAAACAGTCCAGTTAGTCCAAAATTATAAACTTTCCCTATAAACATTGGCATAGTGCCACCAGTTACTAGAAATGACACCCCAAACCATCCACCACCACCACATTGGCCCAAGTGTGTGACGTTTGCGTGCTGGGCGACGGACGAGGCACAGAGTCCAACGTTGTGCACAAACGACACATTTATTTACGTATTACAAATAGCGCGACAGCTCACGAATAACAAATAGACGTACAACGCGAACTGACTCAAACAAAGACGAGCACGGGACACTGCGCGAACGCACACTAAATAGACAGACCACATAATCCCCACGTGATGACGAGACGAGCCACAGGTGAAACTGACAAACACACGAACACAACCACGGAGATACACAGACGGTCAGGGGCTGTACCGTAACAAAGTGAAGGTGTATGTCTGCCCTATACCACCTTCCTACCCAAAGTGTCCTCTTTTTTGAAAACAAAAATATGGTCACCATACTCTAAAGAAGTATTGCCAAATGAATAAGTTCTGGACTTTGACCAAAATATAATTTTAAATCTCATTTTCTCATCTACAATGATTTACAATGATATCAAAACTCATTCTGCCATATCTGGTCTTTCTCTCGCTCTCAGCTTAGGCTGTTGGCCTTACTATTACACACTGCAATTTCTCCCAATTGCTTGAATGGTTTAATGATATTATGGGCTGTAAAGAGAGTAATATGCTAATCCCTTCCAATCTTTCTTTTTGGAACATTTTTTAAACATTTCAGTTTATTTCTCACACATATGTTACAAACTGAAGATCCTCTGCCATTGATCTTTTGTATCAAATCATGTTTACAATCATAAATCATTGACCTTTTGATGTTTTTCCTCATTACAAGTCCTAAACTGGCCCATCCCTCCAGGGAAGAGTACCAACTTCCCAAAATCCTAGCTCATCTGCTAGGTTTCTTTGTGTTTATAATGCATATGTATATTACTAGAGAATTTTGTGTTACAGTTATTTATGATTACAGAATGGATGACCTGAGTCAGTTCCTGAGAGAAAGAAGGGTTCCCGAGGAAACAATACAGACCATGGAGCGTGAAAATGTAATTAAACTCAACACAAGAATATTTCTTGATAGATTAAATAAATTAACTTACAGTTTTATTGTGCTATCAGCAGTGAATAGGTTGTCTAACCGAAATAAATTTCTCATACTTTTTCTATCCTTATTTAGATTGATATAAGCACGATAGAGTTGATGACAGATGAGCAGCTGAAGACTTTATCATCATATGGTGATCGTCTAGCAGTAATGGGATTTTGTCGGCGAAAGGAAAGTAACCTCCACAAAACCCAGAAATCAAAGCTTTTTGAATGCCTGAAAAATAGACTATCCAGAAGAAAACTTGACAATGATGGAGATGTAAATACAGAGGAAAATCATCAACCCACCCCAAAAAGAACGCTCTGAAGACCATGAGAAAGGTAGAAATAGGATGGATGACTTATGATGATGAAAAACAAAATTTCAAGCAGGTGAGAACAAAACGTGGAGGGGGAACAAGAAAAGTTGATGTTTCAAAGGAAGCACAGAAGAAAGACTTGATGGAGAAAGCAGTTAACCTCTTTTTTCCAGATGGGAAAAATGTTCTTGGGCCCATAACAGATTTTGAGGTTGATCTCAGGGATTATCAAGAGTTGACAGTTGATGACCGAACTACAGTTGGACAACTATACAATGACACAAAACTCAGTCTTCTGCGGTTTTACCTGACCACAAAGAAAAAAAGAAGTGACATTCAGAAGTCCTCTTCTGCTTCTACTGTTTATGATGCTACAGCCTCCTCTTCAAGTTTTGAAACAGTTAGCTCAGAAGTGGTATATCTTGGAAGCAATATGAGTGATGGGGGTTTTGACTTTTCCCTATATTTTACAGAGTATGTAAGCAGTGTCACTGAAGATGTTTCAGAAGCAGTGGCGATTGCTCTAAGACTGCAAGGGAAGCTCAGCTTCCCCTAAAATGTAAAAAAATAAGTGATCAAACATAAACTGTTGTGTGTACATGTCATTGACTAAATATGCGCTACAACGTGCTCAACTTTTGTTCAGAATCAGCTTCTTATCACTGGTAACGATGCGGCTTTCCTCTCACTCAGTCCCGCAGCTTCACGGTGCTTTAAACGGTGTGGACGCTGAGCGAAGCAATAGCGAAGCAAAGAGTGCAGCGAAACGAGACGAGCCATTGGATAAATGCTGGGCTTTGTCCCGCCCATCGGACGCTCAGCGTCTCTGGGGGTCTATGGGGCAGTGGGCTGGCCACGGCTGGCCCGGACGCTCAGCTTCTGCATGATGATTGGATGATCTGTCTGAGGCTGAATCCCTTTTTGATTGACAGCAAAATGTTCGAATCAGCGATCTTTTGGTGTAAACCTCCGTGGGAGTGTTTAATTTAAATTTTTTGAATATTCATTCTGTTTTGAGTTGAACCGGAGATTTTCCTAATCCTCTTAGCGGCATTTTCTTCATTAAAAGAAACAAAGAAAGAAACATTTCTTGTTGGTACGACAGGGTCACAGAACATTTTATTGAAAAGGAACGGGTAGAATTTACGTATAAATAAACCGACACATTTTATGATGTAGGCCGAAATTGAGCTTCTTCTCCTTGAAAGACCAGCATCCGCCACTGTTCAGAAGACAGCAACATTGTTTATGTTGGAGACCTCTCTGAACGTGAGCATCTGAATTTGGATGATACAGTTCCTGTTTCACTACAAATCATGCCAACCAATGAGAGAGTGAAAAGAATATTGGTTGTTCACAGAGGACAAGTTCTTCCAGAGCTCATACAACATTTCTGTGATGATGGAATTCAAGATGTGGATATCAAAATCCAGCTTATACTTCCAAATGGAGCACTCGAGAAGGCATATGATGATGGGGGATTTGTGAGAGATTGTCTCTCAGAATTCTGGAATGAGTTCTATGATCAGTGCACAATGGGCAATATATTTAAAGTTCCTTTCCTTCGTCATGATTATGGACAACAGGAGTGGGAGAGCATAGGGCGAATAATACAATTTGGATGGGCAAGAGAAAAGTATCTTCCTGTGAAGATTGCACCAGTTGTGTTTGAACAGGCTGCCTTTGGATGTGCAAAGAGCGATGTAGTTGATAATTTCTTCAAATACATTTCTGATTCAGAGCGTGCAGTATTGGAAACATGCATATCAGATTTTAATAGTATTGACCAAGAAGAGTTAATTGAGATCTTGGACAACCACAGCTGCAGAAGAGCACCAACAGCGAGCAATGTAAATGAAATCCTTCAAGAGCTTGCACACAAAACACTTATCCAAGAGCCTGCCTATGTAATAGAACAGTGGGCAAAAAATCTCAGTCCAGCTTGGCATAACTTTGAGGAGCTCACCACAGTATATGACAACTTGCAACCAACTGGGAGAAAAGTTCTGAAGTCCCTTGCTTTCCCAGACACAATGAATGACCTCCAGAAGGATATTCAGCGGCAGCTTACCACCTACTTGAGGTACGCTGATTTGCAGCGTCTGTGCTTGTTCCTCCGATTCTGCACAGGCTCAGATCTGTTTCTGGGGTAGAAAATCACTATTGATTTCTCACAAATTCAAGGATTCCAGAGGAGACCTGTGTGTACTGGAATTGTCAATACATTATGACAGCTACCCAGCTTACTTTTTAAATATCTTTACACATTTTGGTTTATTTGCCTTCAAAGTCCCTCAGGTCTTAACAACAAATTTACTCCCACTGCCTCAACTATCACAAACTAAACACTAAAAGATGAATAATGCAAGCAATGATAATAATGTACAGCAAATATAACTGTGACGGGCAGGGTGAGCAACTAAAAAGGAAGCGATCACGCCAAGTCTCAGGGAAAAATGATGGTTTAATAGAAAGTGTGTAAACCAAAAACCCGTGCAATATCTCCAAATTAAGGATATAATGACCAGCGGTCAACTGGTACAAAGACAAGACATATATAGGCAAACAAACGACCCTCAGGTGAGACGGATCACGGGCTCCGCCCACCTGAGGGACGCACACGACGTCACAAAACAACAACAGCCGCTGTGGACGGAGGTGACCGGTAGGGGGCCGCCTCACCGTGACAATAACCCAGAAATAAAGTACTTGGAAATCACCTATGTGGCAGGTTTGTGCAAAAAGCATAATAAACTGGCAACTCAGAATGTAGCAGTTGTATTAAAAAATGCAACAAAATAATTTCATTATAATTTTATATAATAAACAATAATCAATATAATTAACTAAATGAATAAATAACTAAAAAATCAAATTAACTAAATGAAAATCAACATTAATGGTAATTATGTTCTATCAATACCATACATACAAACCCTAATGTAAACAATAAATGTTATGTTTGTATATGTTTATAATATGCAAAATATATTATTATATAAATTACAAACTGGCAGCATCATGTGCTAGAAACAGTAGTTTATTCCCCCAGCTCATCATGAAACATCTGACAAAGTCTCAAATAAAGGTCAGTAATTTCAAAAACATCATCAGACATTGACAGGTTGTGTTCGGCCATAAGTTCTATACACATGTCAAACATGTCTTCATCACAGGGATAGTCCTTGAAACAACACTCCTCCCTGCACATCTCTACCTTGGATTGGTCTCCAGACTGAAGGTAATTTTGTGCCCCATAAAGGTTTGAAACCGCATACATTATAGAAGGCCGTCCATTGGGAGCCCGAGGATTGTGGGTTGTTCTTATGCGATGATCATTCCAGGCTAGTGAAATTTCATCAAGTTCCTCCTAAACAACGGACAAGTGAAAATATTGGTTAACGCTAAAGTTCTTTTTAGAATGAAAGTTGGGTTTCTGCGGTTGTCTCATTTGTCTGATCACATGCCTCCTAGTTGGAGTCGGAACTGAAGTGCTCTATCAGTTCAATAATCAAAGCATTTCATGGGAAGTTACATTTACTGTTCACAAATTTATCGTTACAATCATGTAAACATGAACGTATGGGTGCAAAATGCAGTTGTTGCTGAATTAAACTGATCTATAATGTCTATAATGCTATGTTTAAAAAAAAATCACCATTATCAATTAAAATCAAGAAACAATTTCTTGTGTATTTAACCATAAAATAATGAAATATATTCCCTTCTATTCCCATTACATCTAGCTGGCCAGCCTTTCAATATTGACTTATGATGAAATCTCTGCTTATAGGCAACGTTGAGACTGTACCTGTATTGTACTTAAGAAGCAAAATTGGATGAGGGATTTGTCCACGAAGCCATAGTCAAAATAACCATCTGCTTTCAGCTGATCAAAGTGATCCATCCAGAACTGAGTGCATTCACTCCTCAGAGTACACCACCAACGTTCAATTCTTTGATTGCCAGTGTTTGGACCTAAAGTGACGCACTCTGTCACATTTTCCTCAACGCTGTGCAGAAATCTCTGCATTGTTGCAATGTGTGTGTTCTCTGTCCCGTGGTCCAACCTGACTTTTCGGGGAAATCCATTGTTTTCAGCTACAGCATCAATAAAATAACCAGCAATTACACGAGGGTTGCTGTTGGTCTTGTACGCTTCTAACCACATGATTTTTTCTTGAAAAGCCATCTGTGCAACCGTTGATACAGATACCATAAGGCTTTAATTTGTCATATTCATCTATATGCCATACATAATTCGGCCCACGACTGATATACACACGCCGCCTCAAACGGTTTCGCGCCCGTATATCTACCCCATTTCCATCCATCACACGCATCAGCTGTCGCACAGTTTCTCTGTCTGTTATTATCCCATTCATCCAGCATTTTTGGTGCATCCATCTATAGCCGTGTTGTTTCCCGGACGTTTGTAGCTGTTGGTCAATGAAGGATGCTACTTCGGCTTGATCCGTTTTGTTTTTCCTCCGCCAAAGCTTGGTCTTCTGTAGCTTCCTCTCTAAGGTCCGCAGGCTTATTTTGATATTGTGTGATTCTCGTAAAAGCACCAAAATTTCATGATTTGTGAATCCACGTCTAAAGTAGTCCTCAATTATTGTATCCATTTTGCGTCTGTCTTACCTGCGTCTGTTTATGTACAATCTACTATTAGGCTACCTCAAAATAATGACTTATTATCTCGAAATAATGACTTACTATCTCGAAATAACGACTTAGTATCTCGAAATAACGACTTAGTATCTCGAAATAATGACTTACTATCTCGAAATAATGACTTAGTATCTCGAAATAATGACTTAGTATCTTAAAATAACGGCTTAGTATCTCTAAATAACGACTTATCTCGAAATAATGACTTGGTATCTCGAAATAACGACTTAGTATCTCGAAATAATGACTTAGTATCTCAAAATAATGAGATAGCAATTTACTTAATAATGAGAAAAATATATATATGCTGTTTTTTTTATTTTAGGTGGTGGGAATGGGCTTCCATACGATTAAGCTCCTGCTCGCGGAGCAGCTCATTTGATTTTTGATAGTCGTGGGAGGGACCCAGACAGGATTGGCTTCTGGATGTGAATTGTGATTGGCTGTCAGTAGGGTCTGTTTTATGTTTATTTTTTTACAATATCAACGCATTTAGACAGTTGGAAGCTCCATGAACTATGGTCAAACAAATAACCAGCTAGCTAGCTAGATATTTATAAGTCTGACTAGCTAGCTAACTAACTATGTATACAATGCTAATGTCGGACTTATTTTAACATACACAAAGAAAAGTTTTGCTGCAAGGTATTGTTAGTTTTCATCTAAGGATTTTTACCTCATAAACCAAGTGTCCACATATGTGGGCATTTAGCAATAATGGCAATAAGGTGAACGATGTACCATGTCATAGATTTTTAAGCCGTTCATATAAATAATAAAAGTAAATTTGTACTAAATGTGTTGTTGCTGTAAATAGAAACTGTGACGCCGGGGGTGTCGGGACAGAGGCAGCCGGAGACAGGGGTTGAACAGAAGGATGTTTATTATCCATGGCAACCAAACCAGTAAAGCTCTTAGCGCACACACTGCAAGTGATGCAAGGTAAATCTCGTAACGCACACTAGTAAAGCTCTTAATGCACACACTGCAAGTGATGCAAGGTAAAGCTCATAGCGCACACAGGTAGGGAACGCAGTGACGGACTCGCTGTAACCAGAGACGCTCATGTAGCGGCAATGTGCAGCACTGGACCAGATGACCTGCGGGCTTAAGAAGAGCAAAGTAAATAAGAAACAGGTGTTCAGTATGCTGGTGATTGTGACTGTGGGAGTGGTTGCGTGCGTGGGGGTGTGTGCTGGGATCGGCTGCTGGCCGGGATGCGTGCCCTCTGGTGGCGACCCGGCCCCCTCACTGTGACAGAGTCCTGCCCCAAGGACCCCTCCCGTCAACTTCCACGCGATCTTTCCCGTCGCCGCGGAGCTGGTTGGTCTGGATGTTTCCTGTGGAAGTCAGCGATAAGGGAGGGGCCTACCACTTGAGAGGCCGGTATCCAGGAGCGCTCCTTCGGTCCATATCCAACCCAGTCCACCAGGTACTGTAAGCCACCTTTTCTGCGCCTCGAGTCCAGTAACCTCTCCACGAGGTACGCGGGTCCGTCCGATAACTGCAGCAGCGAGGGCGACCGTGACGTCGAGGCCTCCTCCAATGCACCCTCTCTGTAGGCTATGGCTTGAGAGCGGACACATGAAATGCACGTGACACACGTCTGTTTTCGGGCAGACTGATGCGATAAGTGACTGGGTTAAGCCGCCTCAAGATGACGTAAGGGCCGGCATATCTCTCCCCCAGTTTACCTCTCCTGCCCAGGCATCCGTCTTCGGTGCAGACCCACACCTTATCCCCTACCTGATGGGGCCTCTCCCCTCCGACGGTCGGCTTTCTTCTTGAATCGCCGGATCGCCTCCTTCAGCCGCTGATGGGTGTCCTCCCACACCCGCTCGCTCCTCTTACACCACTCCTCGATGATGGGCTGGTCTGAGGATGCGGCGTTCCAAGGATAGAGCGGCGGCTGGCGACCGAGCACGCACTCGAAAGGTGTCATCCCCGTGCTGGAATGAGTGAGGGAGTTCTGTGCGTACTCGGCCCAGGGCAGAAGGGCGCACCATGTGTCCGCGTGCTCGCTGCATTAAGTGCGCAGGAACTTTCCCACCTCCTGGTTTGCGCACTCCACCTGTCTGTTAGCCTGCGGATGGTAACCAGAGGTTAGGCTCACCGTGATGTTGAGTTTGGACAGAAACTCCCGCCACACACGCGAGGTGAACTGCGGTCCCCTGTCCGACACAATATCCTCAGGCAGACCGAACTGCCGGAATATGTGTCGGAACAGAAGATCCGCAGTCTCCCACGCGGTGGGCAGGTCCCGCAAGGGGATAAAGCGAACCATCTTCGAGAACCGGTCTATCACCAACATGATGACGGTGTTCTTCTTGGACGGGGGGAGGTCCATGACGAAGTCCAGAGCGATGTGCGTCCACGGCTGCTTGGGTGCAGGGAGAGGGAGGAGCTTACCCGCAGGAGGAGTGTGTGGCACCTTGCACTGCGCACACACCGCGCAGGACGCCACCTGCTGCAGTACGTCCCGGTGCAACCCCGGCCACCAGTAGCGAGCCCCCAACAACTGAGCCGTCTTAGACACCCCTGGGTGCCCCGTCCCCACTGACATATGAGCCCAGCTGATGAGGGCACTACGGTGCGTGGGGGGAACGTACTTACGGTGCGGCGGGCAACCTGGATGCGGGTTCGCTGCCTCGATCTCCCGATCGATCTTCCACTCCAAAGCTCCCACGACGCACTCAGGTGTAAGCACCGGCTCCTCGCTCGTAGACTCCGTACTGCCAGGAAAGGACCTAGATAGCGCATCCGCACGCTGGTTCTTCTCTACCGGTATGTTACCTGGAACTTAAAACGAGAGAAATACAGAGACCACCTGGCTTGACGGGCGTTCATCCATTTCGTGGTCCTGATATATTCCAGGTTTTTGTGGTCAGTAAGCACGGGGAATGGATGCTTAGCTCCCTCCAGCCAGTGTCTCCACTCACCGAAAGCCTTACGTATGGCCAACAACTCACGGTCTCCCACCCCGTAGTTGCGCTCGGCGGCGGTGAGCTTCTTAGAGTAGAAGGCTATGGGACGGAGGGAGCTATGCTTCTTCGGCCGCTGTGACAGCACCACGCCTACTCCCACGTTTGACGCATCTACCTCCACTACAAATGGACGGTTAGGATCCGGTTGGTGCAGAACCGGCGCGTCGACAAACGCTTGCTTCAACTGGTTGAACGCTCTCTTCAATCTCTCTGTCCAGTGAAGCTTAACACCTCCCCCTCTCAGCATGTCAGTAAGGGGCTCTGCGATCTGACTATATGCGCGAATGAACCGCCTATAGAAATTTGCGAAGCCCAGAAATCTCTGAAGCTCGCGCCGTGTGTGAGGCTGCGTCCATTTCACGACCGCCTCCACCTTCCTGTGCTGCATGTGCACGGAGCCTGGCCTAATGGTGTAACCTAGGAAGTTCATCTCACTGAGATGGAACTCGCACTTCTCGAGCTTGCAATACAAACGATTGTGCAAGAGCGTGCCCAGAACTGCCCGTACATCACGCACATGTTGGTCGTAGGAGGGAGAATAGATCAGAATGTCGTCGATGTAAGTGGCAATGCATCTATTCAGATACTCCCATAAGACCTCGTTAATGAACGCCTGGAAGAACGACGGAGCCGAGGCCAAGCCATAGGGCCAGACGCGATACTCGTAGTGCCCCGTAGAGGTACTAAACGCCGTCTTCCATTCATCACCCTCGCGTACGCGAATAAGGTTTTAGGGGCTGCGCAGATCCAGTTTAGTGAAGACTTTAGCCTTCCTTAACTGCTCCAGCACCGACGGCACTAGAGGCAGCGGGTAGGCAAAGTTCACTAAGAGGGAATTGAGCCCTCGGTAATCTACGCATGGCCTCAGACCACCGTCTTTCTTCTTTACGAAGAAGACGCTGGCTGAGGCGGGAGAGGTGGAGGGAGTAATATAGCCCTGAGCGAGAGCCTCCTTAACATACTGAGCCATGACCCGCTCCTCTTCCTGAGAAAGTGGATAGACTCGACCGCGCGGTGGCGTAGTACCTGCCTTGAGGGTGATGTGACAGTCCCAGGGTCGGTGGGGTGGTAACTGGGTGGCCTTGGCAGCGCTGAACACCTCCGCTAGATCACGGTACGGAGCGGGAATGACCGGGGTGGAGCTGATGTTAGGGCTCTCAACGCTGGTGGATTGCGCAAACACACGGGAGGGAGACCGGGTGCCCTGGAGGGGCGCTACCCACTTCAGCAGCTTACTCGTGGACCAGTCAATAACGGGGTTGTGGAGCTTAAACCATGGGAGACCTAACGTGATGGAATAGCGTGTGGAAGGGATGACAAAGAAACTAATAAGTTCCCTTCGGCCCTGAACGTGTATGGTGACTGGTGCAGTGCGATGAGAAATAAAACCCCCGCCCACAGGTCGCCCGTCCAGTGCGTGCAAGCGTCTCGGTCTCTCCAGTTGGATCAGGGGCACCCTCAGCTGCTCAGCGACGCTCCTCCGTATCAGGTTCCCCGAGGCTCCCGAGTCCACTAAAGCGATCACAGATAGAGACATCACTCCGTAAGACACCGACGCCTCCCACGTTAACAGATTACCTATCAGAGAGGGACTTACACTAGCCCGCCCCCTCCTCGGGCCAGCGGTCCGAGTGAGAGGGGGGGCGGCAGCACCCATCTCCATGGGCTCGACTGTTGTGGTCTCACGGGGCGGCATGTGCACGGGAGCCTGCGGGGTAGGAGGAAGCGCCGCTCCTCCTTTTCGCTCCTGCAGCAACCTGTCCACAGTTATCGCTCGGTGCACAACCTGGTTCAGGTCTTCTCCCTCTGGCCGACAGCTCAGTTCCGCTCTTAGGTCGGGTTTCAGCCCCGCCAGGAAGACGTCTGTCTGGGCGGCTTCACCCCAACCTGTTCTGGCGGCCAGGGTCCGGAACTCCAGGGCGTAATCGGTGGCGCTATGGTTCCCCTGACGTAGCTGTAATAGGCTCTGGCCGCAAACCCTCCTGCGGCTGGGGTGGTTGAAGACCGCCCGCAGCTCGCGAATGAACTGGTCGTAACCACGGGTACAGGGATTCTCTGCGCTGACCTGGGCTGCTCCCCAGTCCAGTGCCTTGCCCTGTAAACGGTTCACCATAAAGGCGACCTCTCCGTATCCTCGAGGTGGGGCATGCTGGTGATACAGTTGGCACTGAACCAGGAAGCCCTCACAGCGCTCTGGATCCCCATTATGGGGCTCGGGTGGAGGAATCGGTGTCCGCGGTGTCGGAGGGCGCGTGGACGTCTGCACCGTTAAAGCCTGGATGCAGGTCGTAAGAGTGGTCACCACCGAGCGGAGTTCCTGGAGCTCCTGCTGTTGCCCAGGATGATGCCTTGGTGGGCCAATACCTCTATAGCGGAGGCGCCCTCGCCTCCGGCTGCTCCAGGCTGCACATTCTATGACGCCGGGGGCGTCGGGACAGAGGCAGCCGGAGACAGGGGTTGAACAGAAGGATGTTTATTATCCATGGCAACCAAACCAGTAAAGCTCTTAGCGCACACACTGCAAGTGATGCAAGGTAAAGCTCCTAGCGCACACTAGTAAAGCTCTTAGCGCACACACTGCAAGTGATGCAAGGTAAAGCTTGTAACGCACACTAGTAAAGCTCTTAACGCACACACTGCAAGTGATGCAAGGTAAAGCTCGTAGCGCACACAGGTAGGGAACCCAGTGACGGACTCGCTGTAACCAGAGACGCTCATGTAGCGGCAATGTGCAGCACTGGACCAGACGACCTGCGGGCTTAAGAAGAGCAAAGTAAATAAGAAACAGGTGTTCAGTATGCTGGTGATTGTGACTGTGGGAGTGGTTGCGTGCGCGGGGGTGTGTGCTGGGATCGGCTGCTGGCCGGGATGCGCGCCCTCCGGTGGCAACCCGGCCCCCTCACCGTGACAGAAACAAATATAAAAGTTTACTTTTTTATTGCCTAAAAAGCTAAATCTAAGAACATTTGTGTGTGTGTGTGTACTGTTGGTGAAAAATTCATATATTGTCTTACTGTAATATTCATCAATATACACATATGTATTGATTACACTTAGTAGTGACTAGAATGGAAATCACGTTATTAAGGTATATATTGAACATATGTTAGGCCTAGTACACGTTGATCATTGTATGCCTTACATGCTTGTAGGCACTCTCTCTAGTAATAAAGTAGTAAATTGTGTGAAGGCACTCCTTGTGAGATGAAGGCAGACAGCCCTGAAGGTCTCTGGTTTGTAGATAAGGATGAGTTGCGTTGGAATGGTGCATCTGATGGACCGGAGGAACAAGGAGACCTTGGCCAAATGACCCTGGCAGGGAAGGAGTGATGGGGGTGATACCTCACACCATCACCTCACCTCACGTGGGCCACCAATGAGACCTAACATGCTTAACTAACTAATGTCATGGAAGTATGATGTAATCATGTAGCAAAATAGTATAAGAACTATGGTCTGTGAGTGGGGGGCAGCTTTCTCTTGCAGAGGCTCTTGAGCTCTGGATCGATCCATCTATTTTTTTGTCTTTTGTCTTTAATAAACTTTGTACTCTACTCTGATATCATACCCAACTGCTTTTGACTGTTCTTGCTCACCATTAAGGTTCAAATTTCAACAACAGTACATTATAGCACACATGTATATGTGTTGTTTTTCAACCAGGGCAGTGTAGATCATCAACATCACACTATACAGTTATTGAGGATATTCCAGTAGGTAGTGCGTCAGAGTCCACTTACAGTGACAGTGACATCAGCGAAGGAGAATATGAGCCAGATGTGAGACGAAGTGAAAAAAAGCAAAAAATAACAAAACGAGGAAGGGAACAAAGGAAATGAGGGAGGTTTAAATAATTAGCAAAGAAAACAATGTCAGAGGCAGGAATAGAATCTGGAGATACAAGGGTACTGATTCCCATTGAGTCCCACCTATGTTCATGGGGATTTTTGAGGTGAAAGCGCAGGGTGAGGTACCCATTGAGTTATTCTCCAATCTGTTTCGAGACTCACTAATAGATGAGACTGTTTTTGAGTGATTTCATACAAGGAAATAGCTGTGGAATAACCTGAATATTTTGACATCACTGCCTATCTTTATTTATCCAATTCAAGCTAAATTGTTCAAATGTTAAGAGCTGTTTGTTTCAAGATTATTTTAACAGAACAAAACTTGAAAAGAGGATAGATTTTTTTAATGAAAAGAGGATAGATTCTCACAATTTGTTATATATTTGAGCAGTTTTTATAGAAAATATTCACTCTGTTCTTGTATGGTGTCCACATATGTGGACAGTTGAATAACTTTATTAAAAAAAAATGTAAGTAAAATAATAAACCATTTGATTTTTTATGCATGTCAGACTAATAAAAACAATTATTTAAATCTAGCCACAAGCGGAGATTGCAGGTTCACACACGTATAGGCCTAAGCAGCCAAAGAAAACCAATGTGTTGTTTTGAGCAAATGTTTGACCTTTGATATGAATGTATGAAGTGTTTTTTTTTTATCTCAGATGAGGCACTAAATCTACAAAAAATCAAAATGTATTGGCAAAAAATGAAAAAATGATTCAGATCATATAACAATCACATGCTGAGATTAGCTTTGTGTGTATCTGTTTGCAAGGTGTTTCATGTAAGCAATGCTTTTCAGTAGGTTCCAGTATTTGGCCAGTAGATGGAGCCAAAGTACTACCATACAGATATTACAGCGATGAAAAGAAATTTTAGTGAAATAAAATGTTCATTCCTGGTCAGGCAGTATACTTTTTGTTATAAGATGTAATTACAAAGTTATTTGGCTCATTGGTCTGAATCATACAAGATTCATTACTTCTCTGTATTCTGCATGACAGGATTGCAGCATTAGTTTTGATGATTTTAGAGGTTTATGTGTACAGTAGCGTCCCCGACAGGTCAATTTTAACCAAACTTGGAGCACATCACAGGAACCTCAATCCATGACAGCATTTGAAATTAGGAGTTGATCACTGTGAAAGAAATTATGTCATTCTTGATTAGGTCATGTCATTTAGATTATAAGAGATCATTATGAACATTATGATTTAGTACATGTCGTTCTGATTAAGCAGAAGGACTACAATAATGAAGTAGTGTGTTTCAGTGTAATCATGTACTTATGTTTAGTTAATATTATGCATTTGTGCTATACTGTGACCCAGGTCAGGGAGAGTGCGAAGGGTAAGAGCACTGTTAACTGGTACTCACTAGTCTACTATACTTGGGTCATTTAGCTTTCTCTGTGTTCAACTGATACATCAGTTTCTTCCGCTAACTCTAGGGAAGTCCATATTAGGAGATACACATATGTGAGATAAAGTAGCCTGTTGGGCGCCCATGTTTTGGAACATGCTGTGCTTAAGATAACCTGCTTGCTAGAACTGCTGAATGGTGTTTAGGATTGTATATAAGCAGGGGGACTGCCCCCTTGCTTTGAGAGTTGGTTTACATGGTTTGAGTTATAGCAACATAGGTCATATATGGCATGGCCTGAATGATACAATGAAAAAAAAGACCAACCTGAAAATTTAAAAATCCAAAATTGTTTTGATAATTATTCACCTAGAGATTGCAACAACAAATACATTGTATATAGAAACAAATTTTTATTTTACCATCTATGGTTTCACAATATACTCTTGGTACAACAGTTATTTAACTCAAATGGCTCTCTACTGACAAATCAAGAATTTAGTAAATATTTAGTAACTAAGGTTTATTAATTAAATTCAATGTTACAATTCCTTTTGCTGAATTAGTTATAAAATGCTATACCTGCTGGAGTGAGTATGCTATTTAAAAGTACACCAGGACATGATCCAACATTATTACCCATCGACCCAACCAATCTTGAAATAGGGAAAATATGTTTCTCTACATCACACAATAGTAATCATTATATATGCTTACTGTTTCAAAAAGATGGTGTATCTAATCCATATGTATCTATTGGAACACCATCTTTAACAACCTCGACTGGAAAGAGATCTGGACCTTGCCAGCAAAATATTTATCATACATAAAGTGAAAGAAGTATATTTTTAAATAATTTACATTTTTAACAATGGTTTATAAAGGACATGAAAGTGAATTGCGAATTTCCGATTTCTACCAAATTATGGGAAGATATCTGCAACATATCTAGTACCTGTATTGCAGTGGCGGATGCTGGTCTTTCAAGGAGAAGAAGCTCAATTTCGGCTTGAGTGATATAAGTCAGTCTCCAAACACAAGCAGCTACAACAAAAACCACCAGAAATAGAAGCTCGATTTGTCGCTAGTCGTTTTTAACGAAGAAAATGCCGCTAAGAAGATTAGGAAAATCTCCGGTTCAACTCAGAACAGAATTAAAATAAAATTTAAATTAAATGCTCCCGCGGAGGTTTACACCAAAAGATCGCTGATTCGCTCATTTCGCTGTCAATCAAAAAGGGATTCAGCTTCAGACAGATCATCCAATCATCATGCAGAAGCTGAGCGTACGGGCCAGCCCACTGCCCCATAGACCCCCAGAGATGCTGAGCGTCCGGTAGGCGGGACAAAGCCCAGCATTCATCCAATGGCTCGTCTAGTTTCGCTGCACTCTTTGCTCCGCTATTGAACTCTGTAGTAGTGATGGGCAAATGAAGCCTCTTGAAGCAATGAAGCTTTCCAACCCTTTGCTTTGCAAAAAGGTTCGTTACTCGAGGCTTCATTCATCACTCACTAGTGACATCTGCTGGTGAAACTGTAACGGCCTCGTCATTCAGTTGGATCATACTTTCAAAAATGTGTAAATGCAATATTGTCACAAAGTTTCCATCAAACTCATGTTTAGGAACAGGAGAATCATTTAAATCATACTTAATTGTCATGTTTTAATTATTAAAATGATTTGTAGCCAATCTAATCCTTGACCATTAGTGGTTGTGTTGGGTTTTCTTGTATGTCATGAACGTATTTGACAATGAAGATATGTTGTACTTTACTATGTTGGGAATTGAGTGATTGTTGAGTGACTGAATATTTGGAGTTAGAAACTGATTTTTAAAAAAAACAGAATGTGTTTAAAATAATTGCTTCTTGGGGCTTCTAGATCTGGTTTGGCAGTCATGACCTGGTGGTTAGGGAAGGGAAGTGGTTAGGGAACTGAGCTTGTAATCGGAGGGTCGTGGGTTCGATCCCCAGGCCTGAGGCCATGACTGAGGTGCCCCTTAACCCTCAATTGTTCACTTATATAAAAATGAGATAAAATGTAAGTCGCTCTGGATAAGGGCGTCTGCCAAATGTAAAATGTTTTTAACATTACAAATAAGGTTTGCCTCTTCCAATGGTTTAGACTGTTTTTGATGTGTGAATCTGATGTACATCCTGATCAAACAAAAAGAATTTAGAACATTCCAGATTTTAAATTTAACCACCTACTACAACACGAAGCAACAGGGTTCATAGCGCTTTTATTTAGAAAAACGATACGCAAAATGAAGCAATGATGTGGCCGATGTAATGCGAGGCCTCGTTTGTTGCTGATCACGTGATTTTGCTCAATATGACACAAGCTCCGAAGCGGGGCTTCATCGGACACGCCCCTTTTTACTCGGTACACGCTTCGAAGCCTAGCTTCAGATGTCCCATCACTACTCTGTAGACGCTCAGCGTCCACACCGTTTAAAGCACTGTGAAGCTGCGGGACTGAGTGAGAGGAAAGCCGCGTCGTTACCAGTGATAAGAAGCTGATTCTGAACAAAAGTTGAGCGCATTGTAGCGCATATTTAGTCAATGACATGTACACACAACAGTATATGTTTGATCACTTATTTTTTGACATTTTAGGGGAAGCTGAGCTTCCCTTGCAGTCTTAGAGCAATCGCCACTGCTGTATTGAACCAGTTATCCCTCTGCTTTAATTGTGTATTGCTAGCTACATGCCAAGTGTATTTCTAAGGCAGTTTTATTTTGTGTAATACAAATAGCCAACTTAGCTAGCTAGCTAACAAACCATGTAAACAATGCAAATGTCAGACTTATAAATAACTAGCTAGCTAGGTTAACTAGCTAGCTGGTTATTTGTTTTACCATAATTCATAGTATTTGGAGCATCCAGCTGCCTAAATGCGTTGATATCGTGAAAAAATAAACATGAAACGGACCCTACTGACAGCCAATCACAATTCACATCTGCCATTTTAAAACCGCTGATCGGTTTTGATAAAGATCACTCTGCCATGGCATAATCAGGGGCGCAGATGGCACTGGGGACGGGGGGGACATGTCCCCTCCAGATTTATATTGACCCCATCTGAAATCTAGCATCTACAAGCATAAACGTATATATTCAGGGCTCTCAAGTTTTGGATTCATGTCAAAGTGTGAGAGTTGTTGACGGGGGGTGGCGAACGGCGGGGGCGGGGTGGCGAACGTTAATTGTTGAGCAGGGGGGGTGGCGAACGTGAGTTGTTGAGCGGGGGGGGGGGGGGGGGGGGGGGGCGACCGTGAGTTGTTGAGCGGGGGCGGGGGGGGGCAACGTAAGTTGTTGAGCGGGGTGGGGGTTTGTATATCGCGATCGATCGCCAGTGGAGGGCGACATAGATATGGATCGGTGGTAAATAAACTAGATTTTTTTTTCTCGCCGTGTGAAATCAGAAGTGTGAGCGTGTGAAGATGGTCAAATGCGTGTGTCACACGCTCAATGCGTGACACTTGAGAGCCCAGTATATATTGTACAGCTTGGTCCCCCTCACTTCAGAATTTCCATCTGCGCCGATGGGCATAATGACTTCCTGCATGGTCTTAAAGGAATGATGCAACACTGGTCTGTGCCAGTGGTGAGCTCTTCATTAAGTGTTTACTTTCGTGGTGTGTGAGAGTTTGATGTGTGGACCACCACACCATATCAGATGCCGAGTGACATGCGGGGCATCTCTTGATCGTCAATTACTGTGAG
Organism: Brachyhypopomus gauderio; assembly: GCF_052324685.1. Lineage (NCBI taxonomy): Eukaryota > Metazoa > Chordata > Actinopteri > Gymnotiformes > Hypopomidae > Brachyhypopomus > Brachyhypopomus gauderio. The sequence goes on from NC_135212.1 coordinate 4,055,966, forward strand.
AGCTGGAACGTGTGTGTGTGTGTGTGTGTGTGTGTGTGTCTGTGTGTGCGTGTGTGTGTGTGTGTGTGTGTGTGTGTGTGTGTGTGTGTGTGTGTGTGAGAGAGAGAGAGAGAGAGTGTGTGTGTGTGTGTTTGTGTGTGTGTGTGTGTGTGCCCCAGATAGCATACGATGCTGGGCCAAATGTGGCAGTATGCCGGCAGATCTGGCTGAATGTCAGCAAAGGCAACACGGTATTGGGCCATTTGTGGCCCACTGCTGGTCTACCGCAATTTTTCAGAAGTGCAGTTTTATTTTGGCCCAGTTACGGCATTAAGCTGGCAGATCTGCATAAACGTCAGCAACTGCAGCACAGTTGGGCTAACCCCAACCCTAACCCAGCACAGTTGGGCTACTTCTGGCCCACTGCTGGTCTACCGGAAGTTTTCAGTTGTGCTGTTTCAGTCTGACATTAAACAAGCAGATCTGCATAAATGAATCTGTTGCTTGCAGTAGACATTTACTTTTAATATATATATATTATTTATTGGCAAGACCTATCTGTATCTATGACCAAATTAGGTACATTTATGTAAATATGTTACATGGTAAAACTTTACAAAAATTTGCATTAATTATCAGCATTTAAGACAAATAATGAATTGCAACATTGCTTAACGGATCCCTAATATAATAATAATGTTCAGATTACATATTATCACATTGTAAGATGCATAATTTATATATATATATAATTTGTGTTTCCGAAAGTTGCCCATTTTACTCTATATTAGAGTAATACATTAGTGAAGCTGTCTTGTGGTCCTCAAAGCAACATGGGGGCGTGACATATATGGGGTGGGGGAGGGGTGGAGCGGGACGGTCGTTGAGTGAACCGGTCTGGGGTGGGTTTCCCGAAAAGTTCGTAGCGCTAAGTACTTCGTAACCTCGTATGAAACGTATGAGGTTAAGAAGTACTTAGCGCTAAGAACGTTTCGGGAAACCCACCCCTGAACCTGCTTCATCCTGAGGAGAGCAGCGCCACCAATGCGGGAAAAACAAGTCAAGCCAACCTCATATGGTGAGTAAAGTTTCTTTTTTCTTATAAAATCATATGTGCTTCTTTTCTTGTTTAGGTAAAATATATTTGTATGTGTCTTTAAGTTGATGTGACTAATAGTTAAAAAGCGTCAGAAGGTGCTAGTTAACGTTAGCGTATTCAGAACTAGCTAACGTTAGCAACGTTATCCGACATTTTTTCCACTTCACGGTGGTTCTGCTTACTGGTGTAATCTGGAATTTACTGCATATTTTTATATTTTCCCTGTCCGATGAACAACGTGTAATGTTATTTTTCTCTTCTAACAAGGCCCCATATAATTTACACAGGAAAGGAACATTTGAATGGCTAGCTGGCTATTGCTGCGGTTAGCTGATTTTTTAATATACACAAGATGCGGCTCGTGCGCGTATTACAAAATACTATGGAGATATTGTTTTTAACATTGTAAAGCGACCTTGAGTTTGTGAAAGATATATAAATAAACTTATTATTATTGCAAGTTATTTATTTGTATGGTAATTAGCTCAGAAAAAAAGTATTTATGAGTGATCTTTGTTTTTTAGGAGACTGTTGTCTTGGCTCCTTAACCTATATCCTTTTGTGTTTGTTACGAACATGGGTGGGCTAAATGTGAGTAGTAGCCATTAAGCTACATCATCTCTGAACTATGATAAAATTGAGAAATGGATAAAATATTCCTCACTTATCATCTTGATCATCTAATTTACTATATAACTTGGTCTACTACTACTTGAACTGCACATTTAACACTGAGGTAGAAGTCATTCCAGCTGCTTGAGTGAAAGATGGCATTTGCTACTGGCCTCCTTATAAATGATACTGAGAGCAGTCAAATCTCAAGAGCAACCACAAGACTCATGGATCCCATACAGCATTCGTGTTATCTACACAGCAAGTAAGTATACAGCGTGTTTTGATTACAACACTATAATCGTGTCCTCGTGATTTTAAGTAACAATGGTGCAAAATAACATTTTTGTCATATGTTATTGATGCACAGTAATCCAGTATCAATATATTTATTGAAACATTTATGATTGAACTTCACTTAAGCTATGCTATGCTGGAGTGCTCACGCAAGTGTTTAATAGTTAAAGGAATTCCTATATATTTTTAAATGTCTGGGTACATGTGGATAGTGCCTTAGACATAAAGTGCCTGCCTGCTTTACAGAACAATACAGCCTCACAGTTTATGGTGGCTGAAGTTTGTCTTTTAATTATTAGGTGATTACAGTGCTGCTAGAAGAAAACTACCTGAAGCTGTGGAGCACACAGATATACAAACTGAGGAAGAAGACCAACCTAGACCCAAAAGAAGAAGGTAAGTGACCTGTGGTTGGTTTCAACAGGTGACCAGCATCAAAATGTGTATCTCCACTTTTGGGGATTTTGACTTTTTTGCATCATGTGATAGTCATGTTTGCATAATGTTGTGTGCATTGCAATATTTTGAGCAAAACTGTGCTCTTACCCTGCTAATTGAACCTTCACACTCTGCTCTTACTGATGCAATGTGCAATTAATGAAGATTGGCCACTTAATATGTACGGTAGGTATTTTTGAAATGAATGAAAATGTATATTATACATTGTACTTTCAGATTTGCACCTTGGGTCTTGCTGGTGGAGGTGACATCAGGGAGACTGTTTGGGCTGGAATTAAGCGAACATTTTCAACAGTGTGGCCAAAAGGATCAACTGGCGAGGAGTCAATGGAAAAATGCCATTTCAGAGACTGCATCTGAAATCAGTACTGATTGGTAAGAGTTAATTTCTGAATTTTTAAGTGTGTACTCACACTAGGCAGTCTGTACCATGATCGAGCATTTTTGATTCTCAAAGTCCAGTTTGTTTGACTAGTGTGATCACTCTGCAGCCAAAGGCAGTGCTGAATTAATGTTTATAATCATCATCATGAAATATTGGCATCTGCCATAAAAAACCTTTATTTTACTTACATAAAATAAAGTAAATGTAAGTAAACTGCATTTTAATTTTATTTGCATTTTTTCGGATTTGTTTTTGTACATTTTTTATATGCCTTAGGCTGAAAATGCAGAATGAGATTTGTGTCTGTGGGCAAAGCAGTGAACATTAAAAGTCTGTATTTTTAAATTGAACATGGTCTTTGTTTGATTTATGATATTGAATTTTGTAGATGCTATACGGAGGAATCCCATCATAGCCAAAGCAACTGATTTGGATGTTGAACGGTGTATGAAGCGGTGGCTTCAACTCGCAGGGGACCATGAAGGAGGAAGACGAGCTCGAATGAGGTACACAGATTTCAGTTGTGCATTACTTCCAGTGTATCTTGTCAGGCAAGAACATAAGTCCATTAAACAGAAGTTACAATTTAAATTGATTACTATCACATCATACTCGATGTAACTTTAAAGTTGTGTTGTTAGGTTGCATATTATGGACAAGGACCCCAGAAATTGTTATTTTCTTCTTAGGTGTGTCTAAAGAACCATGTTCTATGCTTCTTTGTTGAATTAATTTCTCTTTTTTGTTTGTTTTTAGATTCCAGGGTACCCGCGGGTCCTTAAAAAGTCTTAAAATGTCTTAAATTTAGTTTTCCATATTCAAGGCCTAAAAATGTCTTAAAATGTCTGGAATTTTATGAGGGGAGGCATTAAATTATTATAAGTGTGTGTTGTTCAGTTGTTCTGGCGCGATATGAACTTTGCCGAATCTAGCGCTAGGACCATGCAGAAAATAACCGCTCCAGGGTCCTAGTGCTAGATTCGGCAAAGTTCATATCTGAACAACACACACTTATAATAATGTTTGAATACTTATGAATGTTTACAAATGTTTAAAATGTTTTTAAAATACACTATGAATCAACACATACTTATTACATGATTTACATGATTTATACATTAGCAAGTTTAACTTAATGCAATTGTTTTATTCCTATATTGCATCTGTATTTATTTTTATTCTTTCATTATCATTTTATTTTTATTATAAATCTTATGTAATTTTTGACAGTTCTTCATTTGCATTTAAATGTGTACACATTAGAATAAAAATATGAAATTAAAATTCTTGTTTTTCAGTTACTTTAAATGATTCAGTACATCTGTTATTTACATGGTGAAGTACTTAAATTGAACTGCACTTAAATTTATTTACAGCTTAAATGTTAGTGTATTTATAATACTAATGCAAATAGTTTTCATCTGGGCCATTAATGGGCCAAATGGTTCAAATCCGGCTGAGTTCTGGTAATGTGTTTTTTACCAATGAGACCAAGCCCTTCTAGACTTGACCAAAGTGGACAAACAAAAGCCATGGACCTGTTCTGATTTATGTGGAGTACTGCCTCAAACCAACGTCCCTCCTTCATGCAAAGGTCCAGGCTCCTAACGAGAACCACTTTATGTGTGACTGACACCAAAATGCACTGTGTGTCCATAACAGTTCGAACTTGGCATCAAATGCCTCTGGTACAATGTACAGACCAAGTACTGAGGTGTGTAAGTAATTCAACATTTCCTTCTGAACATGTTAAAAATTGACAAGAAGAAAAAAGAAAGGAGGAAACAATGTTAAAGTAAAACACAATAGCACCTACTTCAAGTTCACCTTACATCTGTTTTGTAGTGATAGTTTTGTATAACAGATCAGTCAAATAAAGAGAAAACAATCAAGATTCTCCTGTGTTTTACTTACTCATCGCCCACCACGACGCACTTTATAGCTTGCATTTTGATTAACGGTGAACTTCTGACGCCCTTTGATTAAACTTTGTAAAGGTGCAACACAGGAAACAAGACTGCCGCTTTAGCGAGGCTGTCAGTGTCTCTACCCACCCACTCTCCTGCTCTTCTAGTGCTGCGCGCTTTCGATCTGCCCAGTCTTGCGAATGGGAGTTTGTGAAACTCTCAACGCACATCTACGGACTGGCTGATCTCAGGTCAGCGCAAAAAGAGTCACTTCCACCAGCACCCAAAGTGGTTCATGTATCAGGAATTAACCGCGCGCATTAAGTATTGTGTCAGGTGCACGCGTTCATGGTAACTTTTCTGCACTTCCGGGTGTCCGCCACAAGAGGGCAGTAGACAACAATATATTCGACAATGTACTTGAGCGCTTACAAAAATCATATAGCACTTCCTCAACAGAAGGAAACATTCTGGATATGAAAGAACAGCATAAAATCTGCTATTTAGGTTTATAAATATGAACATAAATTATGAGCCTTCAGTTCAGTATTGAAGTTCAACAATACCGTTCAATATTAAAGTTATGATAATTTAATATAGCAGTGAAGTGATTGAGTATATTTTGTAGGTCAGTGTGTGTGTGCAAGAGAGAGAGAGAGAGAGAGAGAGAGTGAGAGAGAGAGAGAGAACGAGAGAGAGAGAGCGAGAGAGTGAGAGAGAGAGAGAGCAGTGTTGGTTCCCGGTGTTACCCTATTGTTCATTCGCATCACTCTATTGGTCGCACGTTTACATGAACGTCCCTTGGCTGTATAGTCGGACAGTGAGAGTTGAGCCATGAAGGTAAGCAAACATTTTGCTGACGTTTTTTCTGCACATTTGATGTTGCTTTGAAACAATACACATAAAAAGTGTCCAATATCATATATACTATATAAAGACTAGCTATATAACACATATTGTATGACCTATACAATTCTAAGACGAATATACTAACTTATTATATATGAAATGTGTAAAGGGTCATTTGCATAGTCTTGTATTCTATTGCTTGCTTTCTGCTGTACCACTGTATAATTCTGATCATGTAGAAAAGATAGTTTTGTTCATGTAACTGTTTGCACCCATTAGGCTTATCAAATTCATTTGTATCCTTCATCAAGAAATGTACTGTTAAACAGAAGAGGGAATGCGTTTACGTGGAAGTGAAGACAGTTCTGACTATGTGATTTATAGTCAAAAGCTGAGCTTGTACACTAACCCTTCCAGGAGAAACCACAGAGGCTCAAATAGTGCTTCTTCATAACCAAGGCATTATGATGTGGTGATATAAATACATCGGGGAGATTTCTCAGCAGCAGGGCTACTTTAAGTGGCTGGAGTTCCTGTGAGTCGACAGTCCCTCTCCTGATCGTCCAGAATGGGCTCCAAGAGAAAAGACAGTTTCCTTTGGGGAAAAGGTGAGCTAGAAATCTTAACCAACCTCTGTCGACTTCTAGGAGAAATCACATAACGTGTACATAATGTCCAGGTGGGACAGGTCAGGTTTGGGTGATATCCTGAACAGGAAGTGAGGTGATTGACCTGGAAGCAATACAGTGGGACACCTCAGGCTAAGTGGCTCAGTGCCCTGGGCACTGCTTTCCATTTTGAGTACACTAGAGTTTGTTATAGAGTTTGGAATTGAGTTTGAGTTAGAGTTTGGAATAGAGTTTAGAGTTTGGAACATACCTCTCCCCTTGGCCCTTGGCCTGCATTTGACATACAATAATAATATTGTAAAAAATCTATATTATATTATAATATAATATTATAATAAATAATAAATTAAGATGTTGGTTACCATTATAAAGTGCACATCTGTGTCCCTCTTATGAGTGCAATTCTCATGTAATGTTCTCAACTCAAGTGTGAGGAGACGTGAGATGTCTTAACAAACTCGCCTTTGCTTTAGACAGCTCTGAATGACATTCTTACAATACGCCAGTTAACTCACTATAACGTGTTTATGAAAAAAGAGTGTAGGTGAGAATCAAGTGTGGTTCTGAAGTGGGAATCGCAGTAAAGGCAGCAGAGTTCAGAACTGAGCTGAGCCGGGCTCGATGGCATGGAGCCCACAGTCCTCTTGCCCCATTCATGTCCTTCTGATTGCAAGAGGCTACTATGCTAACACACTAATGTCTTCCTAAGCTCCTCCAGATTGTATCCGGGCAGAAAAGAAGCAGACTGAGACCAACCGGATGAACAAGAATAACATTCTAGGTGACATTCAGGTACACACAGCTCCTCGTGCACAACATTGGGGTCTAATACTTTGGCTTGCGACATTTAAATGAACAATGAAAGTTTTGTGCGCTACACTTTCACGTGGTGAATGAAGACCCCAGTTAACTTGATACGGAAACAAAAGAAAGGAGCGACCACATAGTTACGAAGTTTCGCAATAGCATCTGTTTCTGGGGTTTCGCATCTTTGGACGTTGGTGTGCCGTGCGGGCGATTTGACACTTTGATCATCCGTCACCACCGTCTGTAGCTATGCCAACGGCCAGCACCATTCACTCTCGTGCCTTCATTGTGTCTGACAGAAACTCCGGATGGAAATCGAGAACGTTCTGACGGAGATCCACACAATGGAGTCGAACAAGGAGAAGTGAGTATCGGTTCATTGGCCAGCTGCAGAAACAGAGGCCAATCTGAGCATCAGTTCAAGGTCAATAAATTAGGGGCCCTTATTTCAAGGGCTTTTCAGTACTTTGCTTGAACGTTGAAACCTCCACTTACATATGCACTCCACTAACAGAAGGACCATCAGGGTTAGGGAGATGAGGGGTGGTTTGAGGGGTGATGCTGGGATGGGCGTGGATGATGTCTGTAACTGTAAAACGCACGTTGGGTTTAGGTCCACAACAAGATGCAACCAATCTGAAGTGTGTCTCGGTAGCTTCAGTACATATTCAGTACATATTCAGTACATGTTCAGTACATGTTCAGTACATGTTCAGTACATGTTCAGTACATATTCAGTACATATTCAGTACATATTCAGTACATGTTCAGTACATATTCAGTACATGTTCAGTACATGTTCAGTACATATTCAGTACATGTTCAGTACATATTCAGTACATATTCAGTACATGTTCAGTACATATTCAGTACATGTTCAGTACATATTCAGTACATATTCAGTACATGTTCAGTACATGTTCAGTACATGTTCAGTACATATTCAGTACATATTCAGTACATATTCAGTACATGTTCAGTACATGTTCAGTACATATTCAGTACATGTTCAGTACATATTCAGTACATATTCAGTACATGTTCAGTACATGTTCAGTACACATTCACCTGAGGTTGGGTTGTTCTGCTTTTGTGCTCTTTACTGTTTATCTGCAAATTTGTGTTAGTGGGTTAGTGCACACATAAGATAAACAACAGTGTGTATTTACAGCGTGTGAATAAATATATATACACGCATCACATTACGGATCTCATGCATTGCCTTGCAGTTCCGGATATAGCCTATAAGGGGGGAGTGTGTGTCTTGCTTCTCGCACATATCACTGTAAGCATGTGGGTGTTTCCTGTTTCTCTTGTATACTGCTTTTACAAGAAGGAAATGTACCACAAATAGGCCACTATCAAGAGGGAATGTAGATTAAACAGAAGCAGAAAATTATGCAAGACATTGTGTGAAGGCGTCCACTACACACACGGGCACAACCACACAAATCCGTAGCTCAGGGAGTCTCTGACGATGGCATAGATGTCACTAGATAAGCACAAACACAAGCTGCAGTGGTGTACGGAGCCGTTCACACACTCCCCGTTACCACAGTAACCTTGTTAGCCTTTTTATTGGTCTTACTCTGTAAATTGTGTTTTCCATTAGTAAGAATGTCATAAGGACAAAAAGGTTCCAGTGTGGAAAGAAGAAGTTTAACATGGACCCGATAAAGGCAAGTGTCTGACCTAAAGTTCAACAAAGAGTTAAATACAAGGTTATCCCAAATGAAACACAAAGCCCTCAGTAATGTTCTGTCTTGCAATTACTGGCAATTAGAAAGGAAGAGACATATAAAATTGAGAAGAAAATAATCAGAGAGAGAGAGAGAGAGAGAGGCAAGCAAGCAAGCAAACGACAACCACATCCTGTCTTCCAAAAAATAGACACGTTAAAACCACATAGAGAACTTGCCCTATATTTGACAGGACTGTATTTAAGAAAGTATTGCGTCAAATAAGTACTACTCATCAACAGTGCATGAGTATATTGGAATAATGAAGGTTCTCTTAAGGAAAGATGCCTGCCAGTTTTCCCAGTCATGAACATACTGCTGTATTAGAAAAGGTCGATCTGCACTGTAGGATATGGAGTATGTGTTGAGGATGTGAAGACCAAGAATCTCAGTGTAATGGAAACTGTAACGTAATGGAAATTGTACAAATGAGTGAAAAATTCATCCACCATCTTCACATGATCATACTGATCATACAGTTGTGTTCATACTTTGGGGTTCAGTGATTTCATTGGTCTCATCATGTTACAGTTGAGTTCATCACCTGTGTCTTCTTGGTACAGGGAATCAAGTACCTGCTGGATAATGACCTTCTGGTGAACTCCCCGGAGGATATTGCAGAGTTCCTGTACAAAGAGGAGGGCCTCAATAAAACAGCTATCGGCAACTATCTTGGAGAAAGGTACATTGATGGCATCACACTGATAATAAGGACGGTCGTTAAAGTGAATCTGTGTTCTATGAAATGACATCACTATCATGTACATTATTGAGTATTATTGTGTGATTTTGTGCCCATAGGGATGAATTCCACCTTAAGATCCTGAAATCTTTTGTTGATCTCCATGAGTTCTCAGACCTGAACCTGGTGCAGGCCCTGAGGTGGGTAAAGAGACCTGTCTTGTCTTGTTGCCCAAAACTGGGACTGATCACTGAATGCAATGAATATCCCAGAATGGCTTTTTGCTCGTTCCTGTCCCTGACCCTGGTCCTTGTCCTGATTCTGGTCCTGGTCCTGATCCTGATCCTGATCCTGATCCTGGTTCTGGTCCTGGTCCTGATCCTGATTCTGGTCCTGGTCCTGATCCTGGTCCTGACCCTGGTCCTGGTCCTGGTCCTGATCCATGGTCTTGGCCGACCGCAGACAGTTCTTGTGGAGCTTCCGGCTCCCCGGTGAAGCTCAGAAGATTGATCGCATGATGGAGGCTTTTGCGCAGCGGTACTGCAGCTGCAACATGGGAGTGTTCCAGTCTACAGGTAAGGAGGGCACCACCTTGGCACCACCTCCATGGGCAACCCTTTGGGTGGAGCTCACTCTCCGGGGCGCCTGTCCAAGCTCAGACCTACTTCAGTCTTCTCACTGCACAGATGGGCCTCATTTCGATAGGGGTGGAAATCACAATTGACAATTTGGCAGCGTAACGTAACTTTGATTGCTGAGGCCTGACGCCACACCTGCGTCTGTCTTCCTGTCAGACACCTGCTACATCCTGTCGTTCGCCATCATCATGCTGAACACCAGCCTGCACAACCCCAACGTGAAGGACAAGACGCCACTCGAACGCTTCATCAGCATGAACCGCGGCATCAACAACAAAGAGGACCTGCCCAGCGACCTGCTCACAGTAAAGAGGGGGGGAGGGGCGTGGGGGGGAGGGGGGACCTGCCCAGCGACCTGCTCACAGTAAAGAGGGGGGGAGGGGCGTGGGGTGGAGGGGGGACCTGCCCAACGACCTGCTCACAGTAAAGAGGGGGGGAGGGGCGTGGGGGGAGGGGGGACCTGCCCAACGACCTGCTCACAGTAAAGAGGGGGGGAGGGGCGTGGGGGGGAGGACTTGCCCAGCGACCTGCTCACAGTAAAGAGGGGGGGAGGGGCGTGTTGGGGGGGGGGGGGGGGGGGGAGTGGTTTGACCAAACTTGGTGGGAAAATGTGAAAATGTCAAAGCCATGATCTGTATCCGTGACTTCAGTTTGTGGTGGTTTCTTTTAGAAACTGTACGAGAGCATTAAGAGTGAACCCTTTAAGATCCCGGAGGATGATGGTAATGATCTCACTCACACCTTCTTCAATCCGGATCGTGAGGGCTGGCTTATGAAAGAGGGTGAGTGGGCAGCTCCATACGATCCATGTGTGGACATGGTCTTCTTCTGCCCAACATGCACTCCGGCTTTTAGTTAATAAAGTTAACTTCTTCACCTAATAATGGTAATAAATTAGTAATTACTTAACCACCTATCATTTTATGTATATTTCCTGTGATGATGAATGATGTAATATTTTACATCATCATGTACATCATTTGACACGTATGCGCCTACATAGGGGGCAGAGTGAAAACATGGAAGAGGAGGTGGTTCATTTTGACTGACAGTTGTCTGTACTATTTCCAGTACACCACAGTGAGTATGATCTCTATCTTTTATCTGTTGTGATCTCTTATTACCAAACTTGCAATACAAGCAGGGAATTCGTAAATGAGCACAGCAAATGTAATGACTAACATGGATTCACTTGTGCTTATCTAGGACAAAGAGCCTAAAGGGATAATCCCCCTGGAGAACCTGAGCGTGAGAGAGGTGGACGACCCACACAAACAGGTACTGCCCCACGCCAGCACCAGGGCCGCTTCTGGTCATTTTGCGGTCCCAAACGTGCGGGGGCTGCCTCGGCCTGCTTCCAGTGACCTTCCGCCCACTGTGACCGTCACTGTGGCCCTGACCACACTCGTCTCATACAGCCTAGGAAAGGCTTAAATACCATCTGATTTGTGAAAGCCATGTATGTTGGACGCGAGGTCTTCTGAACTCCAGAAGCAGGGTTAGGCCCCCTGATTTCAAGTTTCATAACAGAAGTGGAAACATCTCAGCAGTACTAAAAGTCCACGGGGCGGGAGGTTTGAGAGTGGTTTGAGTGAGAACAGCAGGGCGGAGCTGTAGGAGCTCCTGTTGTGATTCTACGTATATGAGTCAGCGCCTCTCCGGCCCAGGTGCCATTGAGATAATGACTGAAAATGTTTACACGTGATCAGAGTTTAACCTTTAGTGCAGTGGCGGATTTGAGGTAATCTTCGTGTGTGTGTGTCTGTGTGTCTGAGGGCACGGGGTACCGAAAATGCTTGTTTTCACAAATGGATGACTGTGTGTGTGTTTGTGTGTGTGTGTGTGTGTGTGTGTGTGTGTGTGTGTGTGCAGTTCTGTCTGGAGCTCTTCATCCCTCACAGTAAAGGCCAGATGATAAAGGCGTGTAAGACTGATCCGGATGGGAGAGTGGTGGTGGGAAAACATCAGTCTTACCGTATCAGTGCCTCCTGTGCCACGGAGCGTTCTGATTGGATCAAAGCCATCAGGTAGCGACCTGCATTACCATCGACTGCACCCACACACCACCCACACCACCCACCAACCTCGTGCACCTCTGCACAATGCTTAGCACGCACTAACTGGCCGGTTCCTGAAAAGCCTCCAATACACCCAGAACCAATCAAATCTAATCACATTGTCGGACCCTCTTTCTCGACCTTCAGAGCGTGCGTCACCAAGGACCCCGTCTACGACCTGGTGTCCAGCCGCAGAAAGAAAGTGATCAGCAGTGGCAGCGAGAGTTCCTGAAAATACATCTCGCCCTTTTCAAACGTGTTTCAACACGCACCTGCTCAGGTGTGCCCGGCTCTCGGCTACTGACTCATTGACTGAGGAAGGCCTGAGGCCTTTTCTTCTGGAGCACCTTCATCAGAGAGCGAAACGCTGTGGATCCACTCAGAGTCCATGTCATGACCTGTCACCTCACAGTTCTCTCTAACTGCATCCTGCAGTTCGTCTGGGTATGAAGGCCTACAGAGATGTGTGAAATAATTTAAATATATATTTTTTATATAAAACACGAAAAAAATCAATACACCCCAGTAGCAGAGTTCCCTAGCAGTCAACAGAGTTTCACTTCCACTTTGCTAAATATTCACATCCGCTAAAATGCTATGTGCTCTCACAAAGTAATGGTAATACACTGTGGATAGTAGATGAACAGTTATTGTAATTTGTTTATTATTGATTTTTGCTTTATTTTCCAAACTTTTGAGTGTTGAATGCTTTTACTTGTTTGGGCATTTTCATTTGACTATGAAATAATTATGTTTTTGATATTTTTTTGATGTTATCATTTATTTTTAATGTTAAAATTACAAGAATAGAATGTTTAGGTTACAATTTAACAAATACGTTATTTTGTGAATAGTTATTTTGTGAATAGTCTTGCTTAATTTATTAAAAATTACTTTAATTTCATTGTAAACTGTAAACCCTTCCAAATCCTTCTTAACAAAGCTGTAATAAACTGTAATTATATTGACGTCCTCACTCATTTAACCATTTCAAGGAAGCAATTGTGATGAATATATCAAAACTGTCCAAGAAATCCAAAAAAGTAATCCCTGCATGAGTAGAACAAATACTTCACCAGCAGGGGGCAACATTCCTCCAACTGCAAGCAGCTTCAATACTGACACATGACCTACATTTGCTACCAGTTGTGATGTTATATACTTATATTTCTCATTACAGTCTCAAATTCTTATTTACATTCTCATTAAATAGAACATCATATAGGGAATAATATAGTCTTCACAAAATGTATTGCATGGTAGGCTCAGAAGAAGGTTGAGAAGAATGCAAGTGGTTTTGAAGAGCGTTCTGAAAGACGCTCTTTCTTTTCGGGAAGGGAGCAAGCGCCTCTGCAAAAAACCAAAGTGCGCTTGTGGTCTACAGCAGCAAGCTCCTTTCTTCCTGCGTGTCACTTCCTGGTGCTCTAGCTCACTCTGCTGCTTGTTTCCTGTGCCCTCTACATGTGTTTCCTCTGCTTCAGCACACGGTCCAGGCCCTCTGGATCTGCAGGACGGCATCAACCACCATTTCCTCCATATCGCACAAGGTGGAATTCATAGGTAATTTGTGCAAGAAAGCACAAGAGTTCTACATGTTTTTGGAAAACCAGAAAAAAAACAAAAAAAAAAAAACAAACGGCATGTGTGTTTGAGCAGGATATACAGGAGGAATCTTGTGCTCAAACAAGGGCGTGGATTAATGTACCGCCACACCTACTGCACTTCACCCAGCGCCAAGCTTTAAAAAAAGAATGCATTCTCTGTAATGCATTTTCATCATAGCAGTATTGCAAACCTGAATTGACATTTTGTGGAAGCCGGCACTGTGCTGGGTTATCTTTGCTTTCAGTTCGTCGTATCTCTTATGCATCTACACCTCGTCTTCGCCAGACACTTTATGGCATTTCATGAAAACAAATAACAAATAATAAACAACCATGACCTTTCTGAAGGTCCAAGGAACCTTTTTATTGTCTGCAATAAAAAAATCTATAAAACAAAAACAGATCACAAAAGGAATCAAATGATTGTGAATTTAAATAAAACAATACACAACATACATTGCATCCAATTCATTCAAACATTCATATAGCCTCTCAAAGGCAACGAGAAAGACCATGGTAAACTCCAAACCATTGATCTCATGACTGAATACAGGTCTTCTTGTGGTTCTGCCTACGCCCTCTTGAGCCTAAGGAGAGACAAAGACAGGGTCAGACACAAAGGCTGCATTATTCAAACTTGCCACAAGAGATCAGGTGACCACATTACCAAGTCTCCAATCACAGGCATCAGTTCGGTCAGCTCCTAGAAGTCTACGCGTGCTAAACTAAAGTTGAGCAAATGAGCAACACACACAAACCAGCGGCTCTAACCCTAACCCTGCCAGTCCCATCTGTAACCCTAACCCTGCCAGTCCCATCTGTAACCCTAACACTGTCAGCACCATCCCTAACCCTGCCAGTCCCATCTGTAACCCTAACCCTGCCAGTCCCATCTGTAACCCTAACCCTGCCAGTCCCATCTGTAACCCCAACACTGTCAGCACCATCCCTAACCCTGCCAGTCCCATCTGTAACCCTAACCCTGCCAGTCCCATCTGTAACCCTAACACTGTCAGCACCATCCCTAACCCCATCAGTCATATCCCTAACCCCATCAGTCATATCCCTAACCATAACCCTGTCAGCACCATCCCTAACCCCATCAGTCATATCCCTAACCCCATCAGTCATATCCCTAACCATAACCCTGTCAGCACCATCCCTAACCTTATCAGTCCTATCCCTAACCCCATCAGTCATATCCCTAACCATAACCCTGTCAGCACCAACCCTAACCCCATCAGTCATATCCCTAACCATAACCCTGTCAGCACCAACCCTAACCCTATCAGTCATATCCCTAACCCCATCAGTCATATCCCTAACCCCATCAGTCATATCCCTAACCCCATCAGTCATATCCCTAACCATAACCCTGTCAGCACCAACCCTAACTCTATCAGTCATATCCCTAACCCCATCAGTCATATCCCTAACCATAACCCTGTCAGCACCAACCCTAACCCTATCAGTCATATCCCTAACCCCATCAGTCATATCCCTAACCCCATCAGTCATATCCCTAACCATAACCCTGTCAGCACCATCCCTAACCCTATCAGTCATATCCCTAACCCCATCAGTCATATCCCTAACCATAACCCTGTCAGCACCAACCCTAACCCTATCAGTCATATCCCTAACCCTATCAGTCATATCCCTAACCCCATCAGTCATATCCCTAACCATAACCCTGTCAGCACCAACCCTAACCCTATCAGTCATATCCCTAACCCCATCAGTCATATCCCTAACCCCATCAGTCATATCCCTAACCATAACCCTGTCAGCACCATCCCTAACCCTATCAGTCATATCCCTAACCCCATCAGTCATATCCCTAACCATAACCCTGTCAGCACCAACCCTAACCCTATCAGTCATATCCCTAACCCCATCAGTCATATCCCTAACCATAACCCTGTCAGCACCAACCCTAACCCCATCAGTCATATCCCTAACCATAACCCTGTCAGCACCAACCCTAACCCTATCAGTCATATCCCTAACCCCATCAGTCATATCCCTAACCCCATCAGTCATATCCCTAACCCCATCAGTCATATCCCTAACCATAACCCTGTCAGCACCAACCCTAACTCTATCAGTCATATCCCTAACCCCATCAGTCATATCCCTAACCATAACCCTGTCAGCACCAACCCTAACCCTATCAGTCATATCCCTAACCCCATCAGTCATATCCCTAACCCCATCAGTCATATCCCTAACCATAACCCTGTCAGCACCATCCCTAACCCTATCAGTCATATCCCTAACCCCATCAGTCATATCCCTAACCATAACCCTGTCAGCACCAACCCTAACCCTATCAGTCATATCCCTAACCCTATCAGTCATATCCCTAACCCCATCAGTCATATCCCTAACCATAACCCTGTCAGCACCAACCCTAACCCTATCAGTCATATCCCTAACCCCATCAGTCATATCCCTAACCCCATCAGTCATATCCCTAACCATAACCCTGTCAGCACCATCCCTAACCCTATCAGTCATATCCCTAACCCCATCAGTCATATCCCTAACCATAACCCTGTCAGCACCAACCCTAACCCTATCAGTCATATCCCTAACCCCATCAGTCATATCCCTAACCATAACCCTGTCAGCACCAACCCTAACCCTATCAGTCATATCCCTAACCCCATCAGTCATATCCCTAACCATAACCCTGTCAGCACCAACCCTAACCCTATCAGTCATATCCCTAACCCTAACCCTAACCCTCTCAGTCCCATCCCCTTGCATTACAAATGATAACAAGTCCTGTTATGAGTCTCGTTACTGAGGTGGGATTGGACTAATGTAAAAATCTAAAATCAAGAACCCATACCGTCATCCTCTGCTGTGTTGAGGGTCAACAGAGATATGCTTCTTTGACCTAGTTTGGAGGCCTTCTTGTCCTTTTTGAACTTCAGTGCACTTGGCTTTTCAACGATGACGTACGTGCCGTCGATGTCCGTCATGCTGTCGTGCTCTGGAATGTCATGCAAAGGAGAAGAGGTCACGGTCTTGGGCCGTTCCTCAGGCGGGACTTCCTTCACTGGACTCTTAGACACCTCCTTGGAGTGATTGGCCAATGAAATGTCCTTGCTCGGACTGCCAGGCATTGGTTGGCTTTGTCCAGGCATTTTAGAATCTGAAATATGGTTTGCTGTCCTTAATTCTGGGCTTTGATTGGGTGACCTGCTTTTGAGGAAAAGCCGGAAGGAACTACGCTGTTTTTTCAAACTGAACGGAGAAGAATTCTTTGGCCCCTTAACTTTGTCTCCCTTATTCTCACTTGTCTCTTCTGGGGATTTAGGTGGCTGTGGGGCCGTGCCATTTAGTTGTTCATTACTGCTCTCACTTGGCTGAAGTAATTTCTCAATGTTACTTCCTGCGTTCTGCCCAACGTACTCCCTCAGCTTGGTGAGATCTTGCAGGGATCCAGTAAGTCCAAGACTGTTGCCCACCACCAGTGCATACTTGGGATTATGGTACTTATGGGCAGGCACCTTAAGGTTGACCTGCTTGGAGTCCTCCAGAGAGACCTGGAAGCGGGAGGTGGACACTGGCAACACTGGCTTGCTTGGAGCAGCAGGGGCCTTCACCACTGGGGCAGGCATGGGGGGCTTGGTGATGTGGAACTCGCGGTAGAGATCCACTTTGTCTGACACGGCGTATAGCTCTCGGAAGTCGTGGTCAAAGAAGTCCACAACTTGGCCTGACATGACCGTGATGGTGTTGCGGTTCATCCGAGAAGACGTCCACGTGAAGCTGCACAGTGTGACGAAACAAACGAGTGGATGAACGGATGAATTAATGAATGATACAGCAATGGAGATATAACTATCAGAAATAGATGCTGGTTAAACAAATTGTTATAGGTGGAATCAGTGGTGAATGTATGAGTCTTAGATACTAACCTATATGAACCAAACATCACCTTATCTCCATCAATTAGCATGTATTTTGAGCACATGGCTCCTGGAAGCTTGCCAAACGACAGCGCCATGCCAGAGCCCTTCACCATACGTACCCGCAGGTTCTGTAAAGGGAGGACCGGCAAGTCAGAAATCGGTTTCACCCACACTGCAGTAGGCCATAATGTTTGAAACACGGAGAAGGAAGCACTAAGTTTTGACTGTAGGTGTGAAATGTGTCTCATTTAAGCAAACATCTAAAGGAAAGTCGGTAACAAAGTTGTGTGTACACACACACACACACACACACACACAGGTAGATGATGCATATATATCCTGGATGAGAGAAATGAAAAAGCGAAAGTCTAAGTGTAGGAGAAAGAAGAAACGATGAGAAAGATCAGGAAAGGGACAAGCAAACCACTGGCACGAAACCAGTGTGAAAGAGGCCAGAAGATACCACAGATCCTTCAGATCCTTCTCCCTCTACCCCCACTTTCCAGAAACCAGATCGGGCTGCTTTCAGTCACAGTTCTCGGACTCCACGCAGGTCCCCGTTTGAGTACTCGAGCACTAAAGTGAGAGCACGTCTCAGCCTGGCGGGCCAGGTCAGCTCTCCAGACCTCAGGCCCAGGTGGGCATGCGCGCTTGGGTGGATCAGAGTTAAGTGGGGCACGCCTCAGGAATACCGTGTCATTTACACAGCAGAGAGTCCTACAAGTGTACACAGGGGATTCAGAGGTAAACTGAAACCTTGAAACAACAATTGCATGACGAAGCATTTGTCAAGACAGCAAACTTGAAGAGGTCGCGGTCACCCACGGGGTGTGTTAATGTGTCCCATGAGAAATGGGATCAGCTTTGTTTACCATGACAAATCGGAATTTCCACACTCTTCTAGCTAAGGTCTGAGAAGAAGGTTATGTGTTCTTGTGCTGTTACACACCCATGATATGTTGATAACACCTATTTTCTAAGCTTATATTTGCACATCGCTCTAGCACAAGAGACACAAAAAACATATCCTGATTTTCTTTGGTGCTACAAAACACTTTACAGTCATTCTCAACTGTATGTACACATTTTAGAAACTGGATCTCTGCTATAAAATACCTGAACAAGGGTGAACAAGGCTCTCAAACCCTTTTTGAAAGCCCTCATATACAGCAGTATAGTGGCTACTTTGTACAGCTGCACACACAGTCCTTATGATGCAGTACTGTAAAGAATTTAAAATCATAACATGATTTTTCAATGCTTGTCCAGAGTCCTGGTGATGTTGATAGTATTCTGAACACATGTGACTGCTTCATACTCCAACTGTGGTTGACAGCATTTCTAACAGCATCATTGTCATCATTCATTTAGCACACATCTGTTTATATTTTGTTTGCTGTCTGCTTAGTCTTTCTCCTCTTTGCCCTCTAACTCTGTCTCTTCCTCTCTCATTTTCCCAAACTTTCCCCAAAACTAGTTACTGTTACTATTACTTCCTTGTTACTGTTAGTTACTGTTACTTCCTGTAACTGGAGGGCGACTTGATGAACACTATCTGAAGATGCATGGATGCGCAAAAATATTCTCATCTACTAAAGGGGGGCACGGCAGAAAAAGTTTGGGAACCACTGCTTTAGCTCATACCTGTCTGGCTTTGCAACCTATATGAAAAATAAAATAACAAAAATAACAGAACTTACTGACTCTGAAACGCACTTTCTCTCTTAGTGATAGCAGCACCGTGGCATGAGAGCTGTGTGAGACGTGAGCCGTGACCCTGAGCATTGCGTGCAAACTGGCACAAAGTGTCTATGGGGTGTGAGTCAAGGGTTAGAAAATGAGAAAGAACAGGGATAGTGAAAACACAAGCACACGCACGATCACGATCACGATCACGCACAAACGCACATATATATACTGTATATGCATATATATGTACCGTATATACATATACACATATATACATGTAAAATGTCTCTTTTCTTCTTCTTCTTGAAGCTCACCCGCAGGTGCTGTGCAGAGATGTGAAGGCGGCTGCACATGTCCAGGAAGTGGGGCAGGCCCCTCTCCTCCAGCAGCAGGTACACAGCTACACCCCGCTTAGACGCCGCATCCAATAGATCCTGCAGAATCAGCAGGTCTGTCAGGAGGTCCATGACTACCGCTACCAGCTGTGGACACACACACACACACACACACACACACACACACACACCAGAGGAGTGAGACATCGCTGTCATAAATGATAAAGAGCTACTTTCTAAAGTTTCAAGTATCTGTGGCATCTGTGAGCACAGCCTAATGGTGACGCAGCACTAACTAGCTCCAAATCTCCTCCGTCTTCCCCTTCTCTCCTCACACACCAAACATCCTCAAACCTCCTCAAACCTCCTCCGCCTGCACCTCCCCCTTCACTCCTCACACACCAAACATCCTCAAACCTCTGAGTCTTTCACAAATCTTCTCAACAAACCAGGCGTGCCACAGGGATCCAACAAACGTTGAAGTGAACTCACGAGTGGCGTAGTATTTTAATAGCCTTGAAAAACAGGTTTAAGTGTCGGATTGCCTAAATCTTATTGCTAGCAATATATAACAGCCGAAAAGTTAAAATCGTAAACAGGTTCCTTGGGGTTCCTTGGTTAAGTAACCACACAAAACAGATTTAATTGCCAAAGCTGAGAGAACGCATCAGAAAGGGCAGTGATTACACTCTCATCCACCACTGCAGCCTTCCTGCCTGGAATGTCTGGCTTAGTGACCACTTAACAGCCAGGTGCAACTCTGACTTCATTATTCCCCATCGCAGAACTGGTTTCAAATGGATTGATGTGGGATAAAAATAACTTCTACTACCAGCGCATGCAGAAACACTCCCAGAGATACTCCAGCTCTAAGAAATAATGTCAGGGTTAACTGCTGCATTTCTCTACCTACAAAACATGTAAGGAAGCTGGATTTTGATTTGACATAGGAGTAAAATCCAATCATAAAACAGACTACTAAACTATAGTCTACACTGGAATGGGGCATTATGATACTTTTCCGAATCACATGACGTATGAAGCAGGGTGGTGTGATACTGATGACTTGTCGTCCGCAGTGACGCATTTCCTGAAGCTCATATAAATAAATCAGCTGTTGTGCCACTTGTGTGTCCATACATGTTCACACACACATACATTTTCATACAAACAACCCCCCCCCCCCCCACAACACACAACCATACACTCACTCACACATGCTCACAGACACACAATCATACACATACCATACTGACAGAGGTTCACAGACACCCTTATGTGCTCACATACTCACACACACACTCACACACACACACACACACACACACACACACACACACACACACACACAACCACACTCACACATGCTCACACCTCCACAATCATGTTCACCCAACTCACGATCACACACAACCCCGTGCACATGCTCACACACACACAACCACACTCACACATGCTCACACGCATCCCAACACCTCCATATCAACACAAACGCATAAATGCTCACACCCACAAACACCCACACCCACAAGGTCACACACACTCACAAACACACACACACACACACACACACACACATACATATGTATCCAAAGATTCTTCCATGTGAATTCAAATAATGAATTAATAATATTAACAGTTATGACATAACTACATATAATATTATATTTCATTATAATAATAAGAAGGAATAAACTTTTCTAATTATTCTTTTTTTATTTTAGAGGTTCACAAACATTCGCTGTACAGGTAGTAACTGTTGAAATATTGCAGAAATTAGATAAGTAAACAGTCCTCTCCAAAAGTATTGGATCAGCAAAAGTATTGGAACGGCAGGGCAAATTCCTTTGTTTTTGTTGTTCACTGAAGACAACTGGGCAGGGCCGGAGTGAGCCCCCTTTTCAGCTCAGGAGTTTCATCCCCAAATCCGACACAAAATTAATTTTCCCTCCCAATCGGCCCAAACTAGAGATTGACATGAGCCGGCCCATCGGGAATCCTCCCGAATCTCCCGATTAGCCACTCCGGCACTGCAACTGGGTCAAGAGACGAGTACGAGACAAGAGCTCAGAATTTCATCCTTTATTTCCTGGTATTTATATCTAGATTTGTTGAGCAACTTAGGACACACCAGCCTTTGTTTGAAGCCACACATTTCACAGGTGAGCAAAACTATTAGACCATGTGACTGACAGGTGTTTCTTGTTGACCAGGTGTTCTTTTTTAGGTTGATTGTTCAAATGTTAAATGGCTCTGCATGACTAATCGACATTATTAGCCTGGGTTTATGAAGATGAGGTTAAAGATCAGACATAAAGACCATGGAGCTGCCTATGGGAGAAAAACAAGTCATTTTGAAGATAAGGAAAATCAGAGCCACTGGACAACCATTTGGCATAGCAAGAACAGCAAGAAAAGAAAGAAACTACTTGTGTAGTCATGGCCTGGTGGTTAGGGAACTGGTCTTGTGACCGGAGGGTCGTGGGTTCGATCCCCAGGCCTGATGCCATGACTGAGGTGCCCCTGAGCAAGGCCCTTAACCCTCAATTGCTCACTTGTATAAAAAAATGAGATAAAAATGTAAGTCGCTCTGGATAAGGGCGTCTGCCAAATGCCATAAATGTAAATGTGTACTGAGCAACAGACATTGAACAGGTCGGCCAAGGAGAACAACCATAGTTGATGACAGGAATATTGTGAGAGTTGTGAAAAAACCCCAAAACATCAGTAACATCACGGGTGAAGGTATCACAACCCGCTGTTGGAAGTACACTCAGAAAGCAGAAATATAGAGGCCGTACCACAAGATGCAAACCATTCATCAGCAATAAGGATCTGAAGGCCAGTTTGGTATTTTCAAAGAAGTACAGAGATAAGCACCAAACGTTCTGGAACACAATCTTAGGTACTGATGAAACCAAGATTACCAATGTGATGGAAAGGCCAAAGTGTGAAGACAGAAAGGAACTGCTTATGATCCAAAATACAGAAGCACGGTGGAGGTAACGTCATGGCTTGGGCGGGCATGGTTGGTTCAGGAACAAACTCATAATTGATGATGTAACTAATGATGGCAGCAGCAGAATGAATTCTGGAGTGTACAGAAACATTTTGTCCGGCAATTTATGGAGAAATCCGAACTAATCGGGAGGAAGTTTATCACGCAGCAGGACAATGACCCAAAGCACACTGCAAACAAAACAAAGGACTTCGTCGGGAACGAAAAGTGGAAGGTTTTGGACTGGCCAGCTCTGACCTGTCCTTAACCCAATAGAGGGTGCACTTCACCTCCTGAAGTGGAGACTACAAGGTGAAACTCCACCGAAACAAACAGGTACTGACAGAAGCCTCAGTAGAGGAAGAACGCAGCAGTATCACACGTGAAGAACAGTGATGTCGATGGGGCACAGGCTTCAGGCAAATACAACCAAAGGTCATGCCACCAAATATGAAATATTATTTACTTTAAACATTTTTGTTCCTTTACTTTTGCTGCTCTAAAAATGCTGTGGTCTAATACAAACAGTAATATGTCCTGTCGTTTAACACATCTAGATCTAGATGTTAATACCAGGAAATAAAAGCTTAAATTCTGACCTCTTGTATCATACTCATCTTTTGATCTTTAAACCCAAATGTCTCCAGTGAACAACAAAAATAAAGGATTTTGCCTTGCTGTTTCAATAATTTTGGAAGAGACTGTATGTAAAAAAAAAAAAAAAAAAATTTTAACATATAATAGACAATACTGTAATGCAACTACTGTTAATGAATGACTCTCTTGTCTAGCATAGACCGGTGTTTGTCAACGTAATGATTTGAATGATATTTCTGAGCACACTACTGAGAAATAATCAGAAATAAATTGTCATCATACTAAGGACACTAATGATAAGTCATTGTATTTTTATGATGGCTTTCAAGCTTTTAGTGTTTGCCCTACCACAAAGCTCGGGTATTAGCCTATATAAACTTTCTAATAACAGCTCTAAAAAACTCCATCGTGGTGTGCGTCAAACTCAATAGCAAAATAAACTTGACATCCTTCACGTGGGGTGAGTCACGCAGAGATGAGTTCAGTCCAGGAAGTACAGTATTTTAACCAATGGACAGCATTATTACTACAGGAATAAAATAACAGAAAGTTTAAGACAAGCATTCATTCACCAGTTTTTGAAATATAAAACTGTACAGACACGTTCTTAATAGTTAATGTTACTAACTGTTTAATTAATGTTAGTTAGTTATTAAATATTGATATTATTATTACTGTAATTATTCTTAAGCACTGAAGGGTAACACCAATGAATACACGGTTTTTCCAGTGTAATGAAGTTTATCTGTGGGTTCGTTTCAGTGGCTTTATCACGGCTAACGATGCGACGTGGCCATAGTGGAAGATCTTATGGCATCTTAAAGTCCACAGAGTTCTAGCAGCTGTGGTCCAAATGTGTGGTACATTCACAGACGAGCCCTTGAGATGCATGGAGGAGTTCCTATTAGTTTAGCCTTATTCCATATATGACACGTTATTCTAGGCGTTCACAGTAGCATTTAATCTGTGAGAAATGAACAGTATGATGAGATTTCTGCACGTTGGTACACGTCCCGTCCTTCTGTCCCGGGCTTTTTCTCCTCTCGGGCACTAATTGTAATTACCGCAACGTGTCTCACTTTCTGCTGTTTTACGATTGTGTTTCATTAAATCAGCTTTACATGAGGAAACAAGTAATTCTAAACATTTCTGATTAATCTCATATGTGGAAAAGATCACAGCTATTATTTCATAATGCTATTTAGTCCTTGCGTCCTAATCACTATATTATTAATAAAATATAGTTTTTTTCTAAAATCCTAGGCTACATTATTTGATATTTTTATTTCTTATATATCTTATTAATAATATTTTATTAACTATTTCCTGGACATTGCCTTGTGTTACTGCTCTGAATCAGGGATGTAAATCATTTTCTTCTTTTGAACAAATTTTGTTAAGTGAAAACAAAAGAATAACTAAACTTTAACAAAGATAACTCCCTCACAATCACAAGCCCTTTGCCATTTATGGCTCCTATAAACGTTTATGAGGGCTGCCTGTGTACAAGGCTAGACATTCTCCATCTATCTGTAGCTTGTTATCTCCTTTATTTTACGAATGTCCATTAGGGCAACGGATGGCATCATTAAAGAATATGAAAACCCGAATACCTCGATTCTTCATGATGTGATGATGTATTGCCTAGAACGTAATTTGACAGCATGTGTAACTAAATACTGTGAAGACACCCCTGATGATGACCATGAAAGCCCTACTGTTTAATCACCTGCTGGAATTTCCATGGCCTACCAGAAAGATGCGCAATGTTTGCATACCTTGTTTGACTCTTGTATGAGTCTGCGCACCACCTCTTTGATATGTGGACTGTTCTCTTTGGGTGGATGCGTGTAAACGGACACGCGTGTCACTCCTTTGTAAAATGCGCTGTTCGGCCAGCCTATGTCCAGCGGGGGCACCTCGGTGTCGGACATGGTCGGCCAGTAGGTGGAGTGAACACCTGAGTCCGCGTTGGAGTCGTGGAGCGACCGAGAACCGCACGATTCCGTGTCACTCTCCTTATCATATTCCTGGAAGGTTTCTCGTATCCACTTCACTTCCCTGGCAGAGAGGAAATCCTTGATGTTGTCCTCCTTAAGCCGCATCTTGAAGGCGCCATCTCCATGTTTCAGTAGATGCTCCAGCGCCGCTCGCTGCTCCTCGCTGTAATAAAACTCCGGTTTAGACTCGGGTATCTTCACGTTGATGTTCTCGTCGTCTATACATTTGATCTGAGAATCCGCCATACTCTCCAAGGAGAAACAGTTAGCTCGCGTGCCTTACCCGGAAGAGCGTAGCGCACCTTTACCTGTCCTGTTTAATCGAGACTCAGGTAACGTGTAATTCTATAGCAGCGGCGCGAGGGAGGAGCTACGGAACCTGTAATAGTCTGTGACGACATATTTGCTTGTAGAGTGTAGCAAATTAACCCTAGTCTACACGTCACCGACGTTACTATAATAACTGTAAAACACCTGGCAGAAAAATATGCACAGGCACATGCATACCCATATGTGTTTATGGGTTTTTTTAAATGAAGAATCACAGTTCAAATTATAGTTTTCTCATCAGTTTTAATGGAAAAATGAAAAAAGAAATGCATCAAAAACTTGGTATATTAGGGCTGTATTATAATTGAGTTGTGATGACAAAAATTAAGTGGTGGTTAAGAAGAAAAAAACGTAACCTTGCACTATACATTGGTTTGAAATACGAAAGTCAATTATCATAGTACCTCACTTGTTCAAAGTACAAATGTGTATGTCATAGATACATATTTCATTACCCAGCTCATTACAGTAATGCACTTAACCTGCAGTTTCTACTTCTCCGACATCCTGGTAAGCACTAACGACAATAAAGTTTCCAACTTTGTAAAAGTGATTTAGTCTTCATTGTGCCGAAGGATGCTTTCTCAAGGCTCTGATTGGTCAGATGGTGCAGTGAAGGATGCTTTCTCAAGGCTCTGATTGGTCGGATGGTGCAGTGACGTCTGCAGCCCGTGTCAGATCTGAGCAGTGTAGTTGGCTGGGAAGAGGCCCGTATGGCCATGGAGACGTCCCTGCCACCACGACGAGTCTGACCGGTCCAGAACCTCGATGATGTCACCAGCGTTAAACCCCAGCTCGTCACTTTCTTCTGCTATGAAGTCATACAAAGCCCTCACCTGTATAGCTGACCTCTGAGACAGCACATATACACAAACATTCAGACGTTTATGCACATGTACACACACACACACACACACACACACACACACACACACACACACACACACACACACACATAAACATACACATACATGCACACACAGGAAAATGAGAGTTTATCATGCACACTTTATGGTTTAAATGGTAGCAACAAAAAGTACATTAACATCACAGGTAGAGATTTACTGCAAAAGGCCTGCTGTTGTGTAAGTCTGTAGTCCAAGAGCCTATATGTGTCCATATGTCCCTTTTGTGTGTGTACATGAATGTGTGTGTGCATGTGTGTGTGTGTGTGTGTGTGTGTGTAATCTTGACGTACCGGTGCAGGTAAGGTGTCAGACGTTCGTCGGGGGGCAGGAACATTGCTGACTGGACTGTTCCTGCCTGCCATGCCCATGTTGGGAGATCTTTCCTCCAAACTGCCTCTCTTATTCTGAAAATGCACACATAGCAGGTGGTAGCACATAAAATGATGTTACATGCGTATTGCGATAACATTCATGACTCGGGCTGGGAAATAAAGGTATAAAGGTAACCGAGTAAACAGGATTTTAAAAGTTAGCTTTGTTTCCTTTACTAAAAGAATCATATTTCAACATAACGAGAACTGCTTGGCACTCTTTTCTTTGTCTTGTTATGTAAGTGAACGGTTTCCATGACTGCACAGCAACAGCTTAAAGAACTGACTGTAGCCTGCAGACTGTAGTAAAGAAACACTTAAAATTTGCATAATGCCTTATGTTCCTTCCATATGTGTGATTTTGGGTCTTTCACTATATTCCATTGTGCAATTTGTTACTAGAAATTTGAGACTGGAAACAGGTAATTCTGGTGTGACCTATGTCATTCATTTCATTAACGTTTGAAGCAATTTGATGTTAACAGCTTTGTTGCCCATGAACGCAGGATATGTTTCCAGTGGACATGACATGACATTTGTTCATCAACATGAGACTTTTCAGTGTTAACAAAAGACTGTTTTTCATCGACATACATATTACTTAATGTATAGTAAGTAAACATTATATGAATTAAATTTATTTCTTTTGTGGTGAGCTAACAGCCAGTCATAGATGCCGTTATGTCTTGCACTAGTTATCAGCTAAACTCTTTTATCCACTTTAGTTACAATGAAATCAGTGTAAAGATCTAGAATGATGCTTTGCTTCACAAGATTTGACTCACATCTTGGAATTTCAGTGGAAAAAAATCTTATTATTTTCGATCAAAAGGCCACAGGTTAGATATGAACTTTGCCTTCCTCTATTCCAAACCACTCTATGGTTATCTGGGATATTTACACTGGTGGGTGGAGCGTGTTTAGCAGGAGGGATTGAGCATGCTACAACACAGGGCCTTCATAGCAGAGCTGGACCTCTGGGGAAGAGAGACGTTTCTTTACTGAGAAATTACACAGCCAGGGCACCTACAGGTTCATGGTTGTTACGGTAGGGGACTAGTTTTCCAGAACTCTTTGGAAGTTAATAGGTTAAAAATAAACCAGAAGTAAGGGAAATAAAATAGGTTACAATCATTTTATATTACAAATGACTTACATTTACTAATAGTTACTAATTATTAACTAAGTAATTAATTACTAGTTATTAACATAGGTCTGTAAAGGAGTGAAATCTACCTTCTGGGTGTGAGTTTCCTCAGCCAATCGCCGGTGTCCTGCAGAGCTGGGTGGGCCTCCATAGCCGCCCCCTTGTGGCCTGTCCTCAGGAAAGCTGCCCCTCTTTACCTAAACAAGACAGGAGAAGTGCATCAGACACCCACCTGTAATGACCCACATTGAAAAGCTGCTTAACACCTTATGAGCCCTAACACTGGCGGAGAGATGGATGCTTTTCACACACCTCTCCACCTCTCCAACCTGGTTGAGGGTGAAAACCTGCATCAGCTTCCTAATGACATGATTTAGGAGGAGCGGGGTCATGTAGTGACATAAATATTTTTATTAATGAGATTTTGAGGTCGAATAGAGAGAGTGGTGATGCAGAGAAAGGGAATAAAAGAGAAATGAAAGGATTGGTGAAAGAAAGAAAAAAAGAAAGAAAGAAAGAAAGAAATGGAGGCATAGTTTGGTGGGGCTTAAACGTGGGCTTTTCCTACCGGTTGTGGAGCCGAGGATCTGGGTTCATCTCTACTGCCATCCTTCAGGTAGATCTCCCGTTGCTTAGAGATGGAGGTGGTTCTGTAGAAGTCTACCAGTTTGTTCAAAGAGGTGAACTTCTCTGTCCACAGGTAGTAATTGCCTTTATTGTCCTTCATGACTTTAAAATGCTGCACATCAAACTCGTGTCTGTGTAAAGTCAGAGGAGACAATAGGCTAATACATTTGACCTAATTCAATTTGCTGCACCAGTGCCCTCTTCTGGTACCTACTGACATTACAGGTGATTACACAGTGAGGTAATTGGAAGAAATCTATACTGCTTGTTGCTTCCTGCAGTTAACCACAAAGCAGAAGATTATCACAAAGTAAGGAGGAGCTTATTGAGATTTTGTATTGTTATGTTTTGCATAGTAAGTGATCTTAGGGTAAAAAAATTAATTGAATATTTTAAGGAAATAATGCATGTGGGACAAAAGAGTGAAGATGAAGACTGGAAACACGGACTGTGCAAATGTCATATGTGAAGAACCTTTCACTGGGGAACTGAGGTGTCAGTGGGGGCTTAAAAAAGGTTTTCATTCCAGAGAATATTTTAAATCTCTGTTTAGACTTCAATGTACAGAACCACAGACTTTTCACCATTCCTTTACTTGGGAGTCCAGTAACATGGAAAAAAAAATAGCCAACTTACCTTATCTGTTCAGTTAACTACCACTAATTGCCAAAAACAAGATAGGAACTTGAATTCCAAAACCAAAGAATGTTAGTAAAAAATTGAACACAAACAGAATATGAACCCTTATCACCACTAGAGGCAGTGTTTGTGAAAAGAGCTTCCTTCATTCCTTCTGACCAGCATGACTGAATTCTGGACATAAGCACGTGGATGAATCATTTAAAAATGATGCCTAAAATCACTCATCCCCACTAGGGGGCAGCTGTTCCTAAAGCAATATTAATGGGGCGTTTCTGTGTGGGCAATAACCAGCACACAGACATCAGGGGAATTCTGTAGCATATATATGCCAAAAATTACTCAGCAAGAGACAGAAAAGAGATTAGACAGAGTAAACCTCTATCTAACATGTAACTAAAACAGTCCAGCTCAGCCAATCACGCATTCATTGTATGGTGCCTTAAATGTCTGAAACAGTCAATGAAATGATGCCCCTTCAGATTTGAACAACTGTTAGACTCTGTATGGTTGACACTTGTTGAGTGTACTTCCCTCTGTGCTTGTGCACCCTGTACTGACCTGACGGAGATGGAGAAATCTCCAGGTGAGTTCTGACTCCCTCGGATCAGGAAGGCTCCGACCTCTCGAGACATGAGCAGCTCCTCAGCCGAGCTACGGCTAGCACTCTCCTGCAACCAGCTGAAAGGGACGCGCACGAACAGTCAGCTCACCAGCGCTCTACAGCAAGTTCAGCACACCACGCACTCGCATCTTTGAGCAGACACGCACGGGCGCACAGATTTGCACCAACCCAAAACATACAGACAGAAGTCAGAGCTCGGGCTCTCACGCTAACCTCGGGATCTGCCTGTCAACGTAGTTTTTAGGGACATAGCCCTCGTGTCCGTGCATTTCTGCTTTGTACCATTCATCCTGCGAACCCAGGATCTAGAAACAGAGAGGTTTTTTTGGTTTTAACAAAAGCTCAGCAAAAAATAAATAATAAATAAACATTAGCTGTGATATTGGAGGCGATGGAGAGCTGTTCTTTAAGTTTGTCATAAGCACAACAGCCACAGCATGCATCTGTAAACATCCATGTCTGAGACGAGTCTTCAGTTCATACCTTCAAAATGTCACCTTTCCGAAAGCTGAGTTCGTCCTCCGCCGTGCCGTTGAAGTCGTACTTTCCTCGGGCTTCCATGGTGATGGAGCGTTGCAACAAGGGCAGTAATAAAGGTCTGTACACTCTTGACCCCGAGAGAAAAAGGACAGTAAGAACGAGAGGATTCGGTACAAAAAGACCCGCAGGTACCGCACGTTAACCTCAGATCTCGGGCTGAAGCGGGTCAAACACCTGCTCATGCTTCAGCTCAAGCACTCTGGCAAACAGCCTCAGAGCAAACGCGCAGCTGTGGTTAGTCAGCCATTCATCCGTAAATACTAACGAAATGTAGTGCAAAAAAAGACAGACGTCTGAACAAAAAGACAATAATGATGAGTTTTAACATCTGTATTGTTTCAGACTAGTTTCTTCTCATTTGTTTAAAACAATTACTGCAATTTCTAACATTTCGTAAATACAAATCATCATAATGCTTATTAATCCTACAAACCGTTAGACCTCTATTCACACAAACACTCACACACACAGACACACACATTTGCCTGCACATATCTACACAAAAGACTATAATGGTTTGCAAATCTTTAATGAAATAACAAAAAGACTATAATTCATAGCTAATTATTCCTCCAACGAGAGCATTTAAAGCTTCGATTTAATGATGTCTGTTTATTCTGATAAAATAGCTCAGAATACGTTGAATCTGTGGTTTGAAGAAATGTTCATACTGATAGACACATTTGGTATTTGGAGAGGCTTTAAATAATTTGCTATCATTGTGTAGCAATATTGCACTAGCAGTAAGCAATTTGTATTGTTTGTATTGTATTTTTGTTGGAAAGTGCTACACATGTATTCTCCATATGTTAGCAGTTCATAAATGCATCATAACATGTTGCAGTTCCAACAATAAACAATCTATGGATGAAAGTGAATAGATAAACGTGCCTCACACCTATGTTGGTGCTCACTGACTCAGGGACAGGGAGATGGTGCACACTGCTAGAAGTTCCTAGAGGGCATCATAACTTTACCTGCCACAAAGGAGAAAAAGATCAAGTTACAGCAACACCACATACACACACACACACACACACACAGAGAACAAACACAATAACACAACTGAGACCTATAGAGAGTCGGTAAAATACAATAAAGAAAGACAGAGTGCAGAAGAGGAAACAGAGAATACAGAGATAGATGGTTCATCTCCACTTTCGTCATTAACTCCCTTAAGAAGTGACTGAGTTCTTATGACAGACATTATATCACCTTGCATTCTCCTCAAAGGCTACCTGAACTCTAAGATGGGTGACATCTAAAACTGAAATCGCTATCGAGCAAAGAAAAGCTGCATCAACTCCAAAATATTCCCGTTTCTCATATTTAAAAACTTCAGTCATCTCAGCCAAGACAATCACAGTACTTCTAAATGAGCTTTCACTGTTTTAAATGTAACAAATGGTGGACCTTTTCATTCTTAAAAATGTAGTAAGGTGGTTGTCCAAGTTGTGAGCAATATGCAGAACCTTTGCTTCCACAACTTTTCACCACTTTCTCATCAAGTGTCTCTTGGAGGTCACAACCGACAACAAACCATAGCTGGTACCTAAGGCAAAGAATTCTGTGGCTTCAGCACTGTAAACTACATGGCCAGATATCCGAAGAGATTAGCTCGGTATATTGCCTAAAACCCTACCTCTACAATATTAAACGTTTATCACCAACTGGAACTGGCACCCCAGTCTTCCCCTGCCTTGTGCATCCTGTCATCACAACAGCTGCTGAGGACGACGAGCCCCTCATACAGGAAGCCCGTCACGCAGGTATGAGCGGCAGCCCTCCGTGATCTCTCTCCATCGCGGCTTTTCAGAGGGGGGCATGTCTAATGAGGAGCGCCCAAACACACACACACACACACACACACACACCCTCCTCAACAGGAAGCAGGAAGCCCCATGCAAACAACACAGGAAGGACAGCGGATTTGATTATGTTCAATTACTAAAGTACAAAGGATGACTTTCCTTGTTGTGCTGTTAGGGGCAGGTGGTTTGTTTGGGGGGCCAGGCATAGGAACTCATGGGAACACAGTTTTTCTGTACATATGACTTCTGTACACTGAAAATGCAAAGTCAATTATAAAAGTAGATTTTCACTTCTCGAACTTGTAAACTTTCTATAGACATCTTTTGAATGTTTCATATGCAACAGCTTGAGGACGTATTTTTAACTTCACACTTCATACAACCCTTGCAAAGTGCACTTATCTGTCTCTCCACACAACGCAGTCATAATGATCAACGTTTAAAAGCATCACAAGTTTTTGTGCTTCTGAAAGCACACGAAAGAAACAACAGGATTCTTCATGGGGAACGAGACAGCGAGAAAGAGCATCCAAAAATGACCACCAATTAAAGCACTTTCCATCATTCCATATCTACCAGTGAAGATGGCTGCAAACCAGGTCCACCTTCACAAACAACAGAAAACTGCGACCATAAATTCCCAAGAATAAAAAAATTTATTTTAACAGGGATCAGGGAAACCTTGCTATTTATTTGGAGATTGTAGCTGCATGCAGCAGCAGTGTTAGCAGGCATATATGTGTGAGATTTGCAGCTGTTTGTTTTGCAAACTAGACATACAAGTGTTTATGCAAATGTCTGACTGGAGTTCTCAGTTCGCCTGTGCACACAAAGCATTTGCAAACCTGAAACACATTCACTCCACTTTGAGGAACTGGATGAAAGCTTTATTGGTGTGACTCGGTAAAGTGGTGGCAAATGTCAAACATTATCCTTTTTCTTGTTTTACGATCATGTGGTCAAACCTTATGGTTTGCAGTGAGCTTTCATTAAGAGCACGGACACTGTTGAAATGGGAACAAATGACATGCATTTGTCACTTTAAACCACGAAGGCGCTCATTGAACACAGGGGCACAACACTCATGTTAGATGAGAACTTGGCTGATAGATTCACCATCACAAACATCGGTCCTGGAGCTCACCAGGCCAGGAAAGTCTGCTACAGTGAAAAGGTTCCAGCAGAGTCCATTGCTCATGAATATGGTTCGCCCCTGGGCAAACGTCAGTGGATTTGCAGAATAAATTCCATCTGTGAGAGCATCAAAGCAGGGAATGACTGTCAGCACAATTTCCAGTTACAACACTTAGGCTTTCTATTTTGTTATCTCTATTTTGCAACCTCTCGCAAAAACATTTTTAGCTCTTTTGATGGAATTCATCACAGTTGCACTGCAAGTATATTTGTTGTCTTCATGTTTATAGATAATTCATAGATTTTTAATCCTGATTGCCACTCTGCAAACAAAATGTATGAATTCTACAGTAAAAACTGTACGAATAATGTAATATATAATGTATGAATTCAGCAATAACTGAATTAACCAGTTTACCACATTTAAACTATAAATAATCTCACTGAACTTGATGGACATGAAAATACGGCTGAAAGCATTTATTGTTTGACATTTATTTGTAAATGTAAGAATGGCAAAAGCCGGCAAACGTGTCAAGCTCTCCAACTTTTTCAGCATTACTTCATATACTGCAGAATTTCATCTGAGGTTTGCGCTCAGTATCTTCAACATACCAGCACGCAGATCCTGAAAGCGCAGGTGGCACTGGAAGGTAAAAAGGGTCCAGCACAAAAAGGCCCATAACTTTGAAACTGGTTTGTGAATGCAAGCCTTTTTTACATTTTTTACAGTGCAGCACTAGAACAGCAGTAACTACCTAAATCAGATTTAATTGTTTGAAATCTTGCTATCCAAATTGAAATGTCATGTTACAATTAGTATTCACACCTCATCTCTGCATTGAGAGTTCCCTGTGGAAATGTGGAGAAGGCTAAGAAAAGTGTTTCAGTTGTGATTGAAGAAAGTGAAACATGTACACCACATAGGTTAAGAGTAATAAAGAGTTCTCTGTCGGCTTACAAACAGAAATAGACAGAAAAAGAAAGAACTGTGAAGAGAGAGTAGGAGAGAGATGGAGAGAGAGAGAGATAGAGAGAGAGAGAGAGAGAGAGAGAGAGATAGAAAGAGAGAGAGAGTTGGTCATGGATGTAATATCTTCAGATGCTAGTTCAGGCTCACTCAAGATCCTTTCACTAGGACAAACAGACTCACAAATGCCATTTCTTATGAAAATCAGTCTGCAAAAGAGTGCTTTTAGGTGATGTTCATTAAGCAACTGCAAACAGTCCAAGCACAATGGAGAGCTACTTCAGCAACCAAATTTAACATGAAGTATTACATTTAACATCCATGGCCCTCCCATGTTATCTTTAATACCTCATATTCCCCAGCGCAGTATATAAGCCAAACAAATGACTGAGCTGGAAAATTCTACACAAACATGCAAATACTACACTATGCCCAACTTACCCTAAATTAAACTTCAACGAACCACTTTTCACATTTACAGGAGTGGTATGCAAACCACATCAGATAATCAGCTATATATAATCTATGAGGAAGTGTTCCTGAAACTAAACAAAAACTTTTTTAATTGCACGGGAGGTCCAAGAACTGACACAAGCACTGATATATATCTAGCCATAGAATCCACAACAGCCAGAACGTGAGACCACAAGTATAACTAAACAAATACACAAAGAAAATCCCAGAACACTGGACTCATAACATTTATGTTACTTGGACGTGTCAGGGACAATGCCATTGTATAGTGCAGCAGGTCCAAACCTTTTTCTGGACAATAGCAGTCTCGTTCCACAGGCTTATACCGAAACTCTGTTATCGTTTCTATAAGTAGTGAATCCCTGTTAATTATGCAATTTTATCTGTATTTGGGAATAAAAAGTGAACATAAAAAAAAGATTTACAGTAATGAATGTGCTACTAAGGGATGCTTCCCACTGGCTGACAGAGAGTCACGTCTTGTTAAGGCATCAACATAGGAAGAGGCCTGCGTGTTCAACCCTACCACTGCAGAAAGGAAGTCACTTTCTGCAGCATTCACACAGATGTAGCACAACAGGTGCAGATCACTTTACAGCTTCACTGTGTATATTACCGTATGGTTTACGGCCATTCATGCCGAATGCATGTAAAATGAAAAATCTAAATGCTAGTGTCAGTTCTTGACGTTTAATGAAACAGATCACATATTAAGGAACCTCTAAAATGGGTATATGGGTTACTGGATGGACGCAGAAGTACCCCATGCGTTAACTGGGGTTTGCATTCTCTGTGAATAGATGACCACTGATTCGAAAACTTACTATACTTACTATTTCTTGAGAAAGATTATCAGCAAAACATGGTAAAACAATACTTTCTCAGTAGGCCTATACCTTCTCACTGTAAGATTGAAGTAGTTAATATGGACAAACGGTCTGCCTCGCAGAATAATGCGCGAGTGCCAACCGAGGCAGTCGGTCTGTGTTTGGAGACCTTAAGTCATGCCTCCGATATCAGAAACGAAATGCAATTACTGCTAGGACTTTAAAGTGTAAGAAAGATGTGGCAACACATGAACAATTGCGCTAATGTAGTAAAACATGCATAAGAAAGAATATGTCGAATCCGTTCACTTTCGTTTTATCCACTGAAATCGCCCATTGCGGAATCACTTAGTTTTTCACGATAACTCAAATATTTGAATGCTTTGAGATTATGTTAATATTGCAAACTAATGTATTTGCTTGTATCGTCACAGCTAGAACAGATTAGATGTTACAGAGTCACTCTGTTCTAAACTAACATTAAACTCAGGATCTGAAGTTATTGAAATGAAAAGGAAGAATAATTACCCCCGTTCATCACCGATGCTGTTAGCGCGACCTGAATTTGCCTACGGACGGAGTAACAGTAACTGACAGTAACAGTAACAGTAACTAACAGTAACAGTAAGTGACGCGCGCACGCAGCCACCGCGCAGGGCGCAGGTCTTCATTCCAAATGACAAGCCGAGAGTCAAACGCTTACACAACCGGAACAAACTCCTCCCCAAACACACACACTTCTCAGAATGGAGGTTGGAGGCTTCGAGATTTCTTGATTGACGACCGGTAAAATTAGTAATTTTAGTAGGTTTACAATCGATTGTAAATGAGTTTAGAAGAGGTTCCGATCCGTTGGGTACAGGCAGGACAGAGCTCGGTTATCCTCTTTGAAGTCCCTACTTGGGAATTGTAGTTATAAATGTAGTTATTTATATATGTACACTATTACCTTGTAGATTTAATAAAGCAGAGGGAGGCAAGTATACACGTGTGTATGTGTGTGTGTGTGTGTGTGTGTGTGTGTGTGTGTGTGTGTGTGTGTGCGTGTGCGCGCGCGTTCACACTTAGCTATAACATTCAGTATCTGCATATTGCACGACAGGAAATCGCAAAAAGCGGAGTTGTCTCACTACAAATGTGTGGTTTCTCACTCTCTCACACTCACATTTACACTCATCCAATTAAAGCAGGTCGAGCAGCTTTGGTCAGATGCAGAGGTCAACACGCGACATGATAGACGAGTGACTAGTCCAAGATACAGATGACCATGTCTGCCAGCCCATACACGCCAGTACCCGGAGGGCTTAGTTTCCCATCATGGAACAAAATGCGACCTCAAAGGTGAAATGCAGAAGTGAGAGAGAATAGTCCAGTTAACTTAACACACTGGCAAATAGCGGTACTCACCACTCGTGTTATCAAGTGAGATGGTGTTATTATTGTTGTCATAACTGACTTATTGCATGCATCAATAAGTTTTCTCAATTCAGGTGCATAAGTGCCTAGTGTATGTGCTTCAAGCTTTATTTAATTTTAATTATTAATTTGTGCTCTAATTCAAAATGTGCAATGAAGGCAAAAACCAAAAACGGGACAGCAAAATAAAAGCATCACATATAAGATTAACAGACAATTATATTTAAGAGACATTTATTAGACATTTATTAGACGTGGATCTCGTGATTGATCTTGACAGTGCTGAGTGATATTTTTTACATTGTGATGTTACAGTAAAAAGGTTAAATGCTAATGTAGGTTAAAAAGAGGTTAAACAACCACACAACATAATAAGAGTCTAATTACTTATTTTAAATACCGTCTGAACATCTAAACTATCATCTAACAAACAATATAATTATATGCCACATACAATCCCGTTTTTTTCTTTCTGAAACAGTTTTCTTCTATTTTAAATGGGCCTTGACTAATCCAAGAATTTCAATTAAACAGAAATCTGACATCTTTAATCCTAATTCAGAACTGATAACACTATTCAGAACTGATAATACTATTCAGAACTGAAGAGTCGGGTGAGAAGTTTTCATTTGGCCTCTCGCTGTACAGAGTCGACTTCTCAAAACTTTGCTACCCTCTTGTTTCTGTAACAATCAGCCTCGCAATTTCAGCAAGGAAAGCATCATGAAGGTAACTAGGGTTTTAAGATTAAGATTAGGATTAGGATGAATTAGAGTCTAAGATTAAGATAAACATTTAAGATTACGATGCTGGAACAAATGATGGCTGGATAAGAGGAGGAACTTTGGTTTGTGTTAATGAATGCACCATCAATAAAGTCAAATTTCATTCAGCGTTTCATATTCTTGAAATACATCAGTAGTAATTTACAATCCTGGAAGATAAGCAAAGTATATTCCTATGCCTTTTGTTATTGTATGTTTAGGAAGATCACTAAATTGGATTTGTTTTTATAGGGAGGATTAAGGCATGATGTGCCAGCTGTCAGGAATCAATAATATAGTAAAAAAATCTGTGACCATACAAAAAAAGTGTTCAGTTTCAGGTCATATTAGAGAAAATTTGAATGAATTGCTTCTGTGTGTTAGTGTGTGTATGTGTGTGTGGCACAGTGCTCGATTAAAAATAAGACTTTAATAGTCTTGAAGTCTTAATACTGTATTACAACAGTATTAAAAATAAATATTTGCAATAAGGAAAAGTAGCAAATATTACAGAACATGGACAAATTAAATATCTGATTGGAGAGAAATTGATACAGAACTACTATGTAAGTATACTTGTTAAAAGGAAAGCATTTTGCTTCATATCTTGTGCCAAAAGCACTTTCAGGCACCTAAAACCTGCTTCCTGCACTGCTAATGCGCCAACACACACACACACACACACACTTCTGAAATATTCTTACACAGTAAGTAGTTACGTTTAATTTAGAATACAAATGAAAACTTTTTTTAATCCACGTTCATATCTTCTATGTACTCGTTTCCTCTCCAACCAAAAATATCATACCACCTTAAAAAAGGAGAGCTAGGGTTAGGGTTATCACTGAAATAGAGATTTAATGATTGCTTTATCATAAGAAAGATACGTTTTTTTCTAATCTTAGCAGATTGATCAGAGTTTTTTACATCTCAGTTGCATAAGCTGTGTATTCCCATGTTATTCATCTCTGCATCATAGGGACTCCACACTGAAGGCACTCTCCACCAAAGCTGAGAGAAGCAATGGTTTACTGTGGTCACTAGACTCAGTGTGTCAAATCCACAAAGTGGACAGATTAAAGCGCCCACAGCGGAAAGCCAAGCCTTTAGAGTCACTCCTTCTAAACATACACATGTTTGGAACATAAACATACACGTTTCATGAAATCCACCAAAAACCAAACATTTATCTCTATGTACGCAGCAGGCTGTCAGAAATCGATGAACACTGTTCTTTGCGCCGTCTGAAAGATGTGTAGGTGTTTGAGGATAGAAGCAAGCAGTGCCGTTATTCAGCAAAACTGTGCTTTCCTGCTGCTGTGCACTGATCTACCTTATTCCCCCAACCCCCCACCAGCCCTCCTTCAGAGTCACAAACCTATGAGCTCACTTCCTGAGCCCACATCCGATACCACTCCTCACTGTGCACAGGCATAGCGGGGAGGTGAACGGCACCGCAAGAGAGAGCGCGGACGGTGCAGCGATGATATCTTCTCCGTCAGGTAATCGCATCACCCTCCGATCAATGAAGGAATGAAGTAAAGGTCTCAGCTACGTTCAGCATGCTTGTCCACGCTGTCAGACTGCTAGGGCAACAAGATCTAGAAGAAACCCAAACCCGAACATTTTTAACTCTGCCAAAATTTTATTGTTGAATTGTTCCTTTCAACGGCCTCCCCCTTTCACACCTTCTCGATTTGCACCGGGGTTTCTATCCACGCGTCGGCGTTTGTGCAAACGCTGCCGCGTTTCGCTTCCCGTGGCTCGACTCCTGCCGTTTGTGTCTGTGAAGAGAAGGAGGTGAATGTCCTGAACACGGCAGATGTCCAGGAAGAGGAAACCGCAACAGAGCAGAGTGCACAGCCCAGGCTGACGGGGAAGGGGGCCGAGAGAGAGACAGACAGACAGAGAGAGAAATGGGGAAAGAGAAAGGATAGATGGAGAAAAGAAAGCATAATACGGTAAATTAATAATGTTTGCACCAGTAAAGCTCACTGAACAGAACCAAGAGAGGGTGGGGGAGAGGGGGTTAATATGTACAGATACCCTCCAGATGATGGGCTGCTTGCAGTAGAAATGGGGGGCACACATAACACAGTGAAGCACACGGCTCACAGTGGGCTGAAGCGCTCGGCTGCAGAGGCATTAGAGATTAGAGCTCACTGCTTCTGTTTGTGCCATCCCAGAACTCCCAGGTAGGCATTAACTGCAGCTACACACTGGGTCAGTTGCCATGGCATCACGTTATTGTCACCATCTTCACTGAGTAAGACACAAGAGTGAGTGAGTGAGAGAGAATGAGAGAGAGAGTGGGGGGGTAGAGTGAGA
Organism: Brachyhypopomus gauderio; assembly: GCF_052324685.1. Classification (NCBI taxonomy): domain Eukaryota; kingdom Metazoa; phylum Chordata; class Actinopteri; order Gymnotiformes; family Hypopomidae; genus Brachyhypopomus; species Brachyhypopomus gauderio. The sequence continues at coordinate 4,096,165 of NC_135212.1, forward strand.
GAGAGAGAGAGAGAGAGAGAGGGGAGGAGAGAGAGAGAGAGTGAGTGAGAGAGGAGGGAGAGAGAGAAAATGAAGGAAGGAAGGAAAGAAGGAAGGTAAGAAAGGGAGCAAGAAACACACAGAGCAAGAGGAAGGTGTTAGTCTGTTAATGGTCTGTCTCCCTCAGTGTGTTAATGTGTCTGCCTCTCTCAGTGTGTTAATGCTGTCTGCCTCTCTCACTGTGTTAATGCTGTCTGCCTCTCCCAGTGTGTTAATGCTGTCTGCTTCTCTCAGTGTGTTAATGCTGTCTGTCTCCCTCTCAGTGTGTTAATGCTGTCTGCCTCTCTCACTGTGTTAATGCTGTCTGCCTCTCTCAGTGTGTTAATGCTGTCTGTCTCCCTCTCAGGCTATCAGCTTGCCACAGGGCTGTCTGTGGTGACCGCTCAAGCCCAGCCACACATGTGGGGGCCATATTGGAGGACGCATGTCAGCCCAGCTGTAATTAATTGCTGTTAGCCAGTAGCTCAACGTACAGACTGCATAGAGCGCCTCACTGAGGCTGTTCTCAAACAGCACTACAGGCTTGACTCCAGGTGGAGCTGGCCAGCAGGGGGAGCTGTGAACACCCTGCCACAACTAGCATACTTTACTCCTTTACACCCCGCCACCACTACCATACTTTACTCCATTACACCTTGCCACCACTAGCATACTTTACTCCATTACACCTTGCCACCACTAGCATATTTACTCCTTTACACCCACCACCACTAGCATACTTTACTCTTTTACACCCCGCCACCACTAGTATACTTTACTCATTTACACCCCACCACCACTAGCATACTTTACTCCTTTACACCCCGCCACCACTACCATACTTTACTCCATTACACCTTGCCACCACTAGCATACTTTACTCCATTACACCTTGCCACCACTAGCATATTTTACTCCTTTACACCCACCACCACTAGCATACTTTACTCCTTTACACCCCACCATCACTAGTATACTTTACTCCTTTACACCACGCCATCACTACCATACTTTACTCCATTACACCCGCCACCACTAGCATACTTTACTCCTTTACACCCACCACCACTACCATACTTTACTCCTTTACACCCACCACCACTACCATCCTTTACTCTTTTATGAAATGTGCCATATTTTGTCAATTGTGATTTTTACACCCCACTCCTTTTACACCCAGCCACCACTACCATACTTTACTCCTTTATACCACGCCACCTGTATCATACTTTACTCCTTTACACCCACCACCACTACCATACTTTACTCCTTTACACCCCGCCATCACTACCATACTTTACTTCTTTACACCCCGCCACCACTAGCATATTTTACTCCTTTACACCCTGCCACCACTAGCATACTTTACTCATTTACACCCCGCCATCACTAGCATACTTTACTCCTTCACACCCCACCACCACTACCATACTTTACTCCACTACACCTGGCCACCACTACCATACTTTACACCTTTACACCCGCCACCACTACCATACTTTACTCCATTACACCTTGCCACCACTAGCATACTTTACTCCTTTACACCCCGCCACCACTACCATACTTTACTCCATTACACCTTGCCATCACTAGCATATTTTACTCCTTTACACCCACCATCACTAGCATACTTTACTCCTTTACACCCCGCCACCACTAGTATGCTTTACTCCTTTACACCCACCACCACTAGCATACTTTACTCCTTTACACCCACCACCACTACCATCCTTTACTCCTTTACACCCAGCCACCACTACCATACTTTACTCCTTTATACCCACCTCCACTAGCATACTTTACTCCTTTACACCCCGCCACCACTACCATACTTTGCTCCTTTACACCCCGCCATCACTACCATACTTTACTTCTTTACATCCCGCCACCACTAGCATATTTTACTCCTTTACATGCTGCCACCACTAGCATACTTTACTCATTTACACCCCGCCATCACTAGCATACTTTACTCCTTTACACCCTGCCACCACTACCATACTTTACTCCATTACACCTGGCCACCACTACCATACTTTACACCTTTACACCAGCCACCACTACCATACTTTACTCCATTACACCTTGCCACCACTACCATACTTTACTCCTTTACACCCCGCCACCACTAGCATACTTTACTCCTTTACACCCCGCCACCACTACCATACTTTACTCCATTACACCTTGCCATCACTAGCATACTTTACTCCATTACACCTTGCCACCACTAGCATATTTTACTCCTTTACACCCACCACCACTAGCATACTTTACTCCTTTACACCCCGCTACCACTACCATACTTTACTCCATTACACCTTGCCACCACTAGAATACTTTACTCCATTACACCTTGCCACCACTAGCATATTTTACTCCTTTACACCCACCACCACTAGCATACTTTACTCCTTTACACCCCGCCACCACTAGTATACTTTACTCCTTTACACCACGCCATCACTACCATACTTTACTCCATTACACCCGCCACCACTAGCATACTTTACTCCCTTACACCCACCACCACTACCATACTTTACTCCTTTACACCCACCACCACTACCATCCTTTACTCCTTTACACCCAGCCACCACTACCATACTTTACTCCTTTATACCACGCCACCTGTATCATACTTTATTCCTTTACACCCACCACTAGCATACTTTACTCATTTACACCCCGCCATCACTACCATACTTTACTTCTTTACATCCCGCCACCACTAGCATATTTTACTCCTTTACATGCTGCCACCACTAGCATACTTTACTCCTTTACACCCTGCCACCACTAGCATACTTTACTCATTTACACCCTGCCATCACTAGCATACTTTACTCCTTTACACCCCACCACCACTACCATACTTTACTCCATTACACCTGGCCACCACTACCATACTTTACACCTTTACACCCGCCACCACTACCATACTTTACTCCTTTACACCCTGCCACCACTACCATACTTTACTCCTTTACACCCGCCACCACTACCATACTTTACTCCTTTACATCCCACCACCACTACCATTATTTACTCCTTTACACCCCGCCATCACTACCATACTTTACTCCTTTACACCCCACCACCACTATCATACTTTACTCCTTTACACCCCGCCAACACTACCATACTTTACTCCTTTGCTTTGCATACACAGAAAGATCTGATGGCCAGTCTGAATAGAGGCACTGAACAGTCTATCTTAGCTGCTTTGACATACCTCATTCAGTGCACAAAGGCCTTGAGGTTTAGCCTAAGTGTAGAGTCATGAACATTCGAGCAGGGAAAATGCGAATGTTATACTAAACTGTACTACAAATTGCAATACAGTAGAATAAAAAACACACAAACATGGACCACACAAGCTCAGGCACAGACTAAAGAAAAATTAGATTCAGTTTATATTTCACACATGGCAGGTTTCACTGAAATTAGGCCGCATTGTTTAACTCTAGAGGTCTGAGGACATTTGACAAATTTGGGAGCTCTGGGACAAAAGCAACTGAACATTTGTATGAAAGAGAGAGGATTAACTTGTTTTCCATAATCTTCCACACTTCCTCTCTGGACTGGCAGATACAGCAGTGAATATTCATGTGATTCAAATGAGGCCCCTCCCCTCCCTTCCCAATAGACCACCTCTCTGCTCTCAGTCCTCTGGCACCATGACCTGTTTCCATGGAGAGGAATAGAGGTGTCTCATTCTCAGAGCATTGATCAGGAGAACCACGCTGAGTTGAACCTGACAGGAACCAATTGTAAGCCACTCCAGGCACTAATGGCACTCAACAAACACATTCCAGTTCAAGGTGTAATAGATGGGCTTACTGGTTTATTAAATGCAATTTGAGAGGGACTTTCATAATTTTTTATGGCTTTAATATAGAATTAGCTTTTGGTCTTCTTTTATTTTTCAACTATATCTTTTAGAAATTTTTTTAACGTTTAATGTTGATAAAAAAATCCAGATAAATCAAAATTCATAATGTAATTTTTATTTAAAGGAACATTTTGTTCTTTGAGGGCCAGACCTGGGTTTTGGCTGCATAGGAGAACTCCTATTGCAGCAGACTGATTTATCTTTAGTCAACAACAGGGGGCAGTATGTAGCTTCAGTGCATTCTGGAGTTTAACCATGAGCCAAGACACCTTAAACTAAAATGTGGACAGAAAACTCTGTGTGTGCATGTGTGAGACTGTAGGAGATGGAGCAGAGAGAACAGAAACTGATATTTCATAAATTTCTTTTACACTTTTACACCTGAAAATTCTTCATACAGAATGGCCACATAATGATAGAGGCCAGACCAGAACAGGGTGGACAGGGGCCAGGACAGGGAGCATGGTAATGCTAGCACACGCTAATTTATCCACACTCAACCTGTATTCTCTAGATTTTATTCTCTCAGTCACAGCTTCTCATCTCCAACAGCCAGATCTTACCTGGTATAGCAGAAATCAATCTCTCTCTCTTTTTTTCTCTCCATTTCTCTCTCTCTCCTTGCTCCCTCTCTCTCTCTCTGAACAGATGGCTCCTCAGTTGGGTTTGGCTTCCATACCATCACTGGGCCCTGAGCACTCCTCCTCTTGTGTCCAGTATCTCTGACTCTGCAGACCACAGCAGATCTCTCTCTCCCTCTCTGTCTTTTTCTCTCTCTCCTCCTCTTCCTCTACTCTTCACTCTCTCTTTCTTGTTGACCAGGGCTGTAACCCAGATCAGCGGGTCAGCGGATCTGAGACCCAGCACAGTCTCAAAGACACTGGTATTTGTGTCTGTGCTTTCTTCCTCTGTACGTGTGTGTTGGCATTTCTGTGGTTGTAATTGTTTGTTTCTCTGCATGACGATTCCAGACGATTCTGGATGCATCCCTGAATTTACATCCTTAGGGTCTGTGTGTGTGTGTGTGTGTGTGTGTAAATATACCGTGTTTGGAGGGTTCATGGGTCAAAGAGAGCAACATAGCTGTGACATTAGGCTCGGTGGGGTCATGGCTCGTGTTCCTCAGCTCGGAGATTCTGGTTGCACTGGGGGAACTGGTGGACCTGCAGAGCCACTCACTATGCCTGCAAGGGCAGCCCTGTCTCTATGGCAACGCCTCAAAACTGACCTCCCATAATCTTCCCCATAATATGCACTGCTAGAAATAAAACAGCTCAAACAGGAAGATCTCATCTGAAAAGTCACACATTGTCACATTGGACCCAGTGCTGAGTGGAACCACTGAACTGTCCCTCTGACACCAGGAAGCGCGATCACCCGAGTCATGATGAGCGATTAATCTTGTCTGTTTCTCTACCATATAGATTGTGGTATATAACAGTAACAGTCGTTACATTAATGCAAATGCCTCCATTCCTGTAACAGGCACTGTGCACTGATGCGACCCACGAGGAAGGACAGCAGGAGCGGGTTCACACAGGAGTCACAGCGCTCCTGCACGGTCTGGGATGCAAGCATGTGACCAGGAGAGGTGTGAGTCTCTGTATTCTGTGGAATCAAGAGAAATCACCTGCAGCCACAGGCCAATCAGGTTTGGTGCGGCGTGTAGTGTATAATGACTAAACCAGAGCTGTTGTGTGTGTGTTTTTGTACAGTGTTTAGCACGGTCCCTCTGTGAACCCGCTCACTCGGCGCCGTGACTCTGCTCCGTGTCACTCCGGTCCACGCTGTGCTCTAATAAGACCCCCAGAGTAAAGTGTGCTCGGCTGTGTTTGCGTGCCGTGGTCTAAGATGCCAGCCCGTAATACACAGTGCAGCAGGTACGGACCACAAGAGCAGAAGCCCCACACACACACACACACACACACACCGTGTCCACACACTTAAAGATGAACACGTGGATCAGCACACGTGACGTCTGCTGTGGCAGGAGAAGGACGCGGGCCGGCCCAGCTCTGTGTCACGAGACGGACGTATTACACGCCGCACCTCTCGGACCCTCACGCCTGCCCAGGAGGCGGTCAGCCGTGGACAGACGGAGGAGGTGGCCGGATTGGGTCCACGGCAGCCTGCGACAGTCACAGCCAGCTCGGCTGCGATCGAAAAACTCTTAAGCCTGTCGTTCACTGGGGCCAGTTACCGTGTGCACCGCACACGACACCCGAGCGCTTTGACAGAAGACGCAGTCACAAAAGCGCAGACACCTATCATTAGCCAGAAGTTGTGCGCAGTGTCAGGTCTTTCCACTAGACTGCGGTCCGAGCTGCCCACGCCGGCTCAGAGTGGCACACGGGGTGCGTGTGCACACGGCCGGGGTTGGCCGGGGTTGGCCGTCGGCAGCGTATGTCGGCGTGTACTGGTGGTGCGAGGTCAGACTGCAAGCAGAGATCAGACACACTCCCACTACAGCCAGGACGAATGCAGTAACAAAGCTTCACAGCTGATGTAATGTTGCAAACAAGCCATCCATCCACACACACACACACACACACACACACACACACACACACACACACACACAGAGAGAGAGAGAGAGAGAGAGAGAGAGAGAGCCAAGCAGCTGGGCACAGAGAAAAGAAGAGCGGGGATGCTAATACGCAGCTGCCTTCTCTTATTCCAGCACAAACTGAAACAAATGGACAAAGAAGGGATGGGTGAGAGGAGAATGATGGAGATGATTATTCCAGAAGCTGACACAGAGTAGCCTAGTGGAGCTACCACACTGACGTGGCACTTCAGGAGGATATTGAGAGAAACTGGGGGAGTGAGGTGAGAGGAAGTTGTGGAGGGGAGATGGAGGGGTCGACTATAGAGCATCCTGAATCATGACCTGCGCACGTGTGTGTGCGTGGATGTGTGTGTGTGCGTGTGTGTGTGTGTGTGGTGGATGTGTGTGTGTGGTGGATGTGTGTGTGTATGTGTGGTGGATGTCTGTGTGGTGGATTTGTGTGTGGTGGATGTGTGTGTGTATAGTAGATGTGTGTGTGTGTGTGTGTGGTGGATGTCTGTGTGGTGGATGTGTGTGTGTGGTGGATGTGTGTGTGTGTATGGTAGATGTGTGTGTGTGTGTGGTGGATGTGTGTGTGTGGTGGATGGTGGAGTGTTGGGGATGGTGATGGATGGTGGAGTGTTGGGGATGGTGATGGATGGTGGAGTGTTGGGGATGGGGTGATGGATGGTGGAGTGTTGGAGATGGGGTGATGGATGGTGGAGTGTTGGGGATGGGGTGATGGATGGTGGAGTGTTGGGGATGGGGTGATGGATGGTGGAGTGTTGGGGATGAGGTGATGGATGGTGGAGTGTTGGGGATGAGGTGATGGATGGTGGAGTGTTGGGGATGGGGTGATGGATGGTGGAGTGTTGGGGATGGTGATGGATGGTGGAGTGTTGGGGATGGGGAGATGGATGGTGGAGTGTTGGGGATGGGGTGATGGATGGTGGAGTGTTGGAGATGGGGTGATGGATGGTGGAGTGTTGGGGATGGGGTGATGGATGGTGGAGTGTTGGGGATGAGGTGATGGATGGTGGAGTGTTGGGGATGGGGAGATGGATGGTGGAGTGTTGGGGATGGGGTGATGGATGGTGAAGTGTTGGGGATGAGGTGATGGATGGTGGAGTGTTGGGGATGAGGTGATGGATGGTGGAGTGTTGGGGATGGGGAGATGGATGGTGGAGTGTTGGGGATGAGGTGATGGATGGTGGAGTGTTGGGGATGGTGATGGATGGTGGTGTTGGGGTTGGGGAGATGGATGGTGGAGTGTTGGGGATGGGGTGATGGATGGTGGAGTGTTGGGGATGAGGTGATGGATGGTGGAGTGTTGGGGATGGTGATGGATGGTGGTGTTGGGGTTGGGGAGATGGATGGTGGAGTGTTGGGGATGGTGATGGATGGTGGAGTGTTGGAGATGGGGTGATGGATGGTGGAGTGTTGGGGATGAGGTGATGGATGGTGGAGTGTTGGGGATGGGGAGATGGATGGTGGAGTGTTGGGGATGGTGATGGATGGTGGAGTGTTGGGGATGGGGTGATGGATGGTGGAGTGTTGGGGATGGGGTGATGGATGGTGGAGTGTTGGGGATGGGGTGATGGATGGTGGAGTGTTGGGGATGGGGTGATAGATGGTGGAGTGTTGGAGATGGGGTGATGGATGGTGGAGTATTGGGGATGAGGTGATGGATGGTGGAGTGTTGGAGATGGTGATGGATGGTGGAGTGTTGGGGATGGTGATGGATGGTGGAGTGTTGGGGATGGTGATGGATGGTGGAGTGTTGGGGATGGGGTGATGGATGGTGGAGTGTTGGGGATGGGGTGATAGATGGTGGAGTGTTGGAGATGGGGTGATGGATGGTGGAGTATTGGGGATGAGGTGATGGATGGTGGAGTGTTGGGGATGGTGATGGATGGTGGAGTGTTGGGGATGGGGAGATGGATGGTGGAGTGTTGGGGATGGTGATGGATGGTGGAGTGTTGGGGATGGGGTGATGGATGGTGGAGTGTTGGGGTTGGGGAGATGGATGGTGGAGTGTTGGGGATGGAGAGATGGATGGTGAAGTGTTGGGGATGGGGTGATGGATGGTGGAGTGTTGGGGATGGGGTGATAGATGGTGGAGTGTTGGGGATGAGGTGATGGATGGTGGAGTGTTGGGGATGGTGATGGATGGTGGAGTGTTGGGGATGGTGATGGATGGTGGAGTGTTGGGGATGGTGATGGATGGTGGAGTGTTGGGGATGGGGTGATGGATGGTGGAGTGTTGGGGATGGTGATGGATGGTGGAGTGTTGGGGATGAGGTGATGGATGGTGGAGTGTTGGGGATGGTGATGGATGGTGGAGTGTTGGGGGTGGGGAGATAGATGGTGGAGTGTTGGGGATGAGGTGATGGATGGTGGAGTGTTGGGGATGGGGTGATGGATGGTGGAGTGTTGGGGATGGGGTGATGGATGGTGGAGTGTTGGGGATGGTGATGGATGGTGGAGTGTTGGGGATGAGGTGATGGATGGTGGAGTGTTGGGGATGGGGAGATGGATGGTGGAGTGTTGGGGATGAGGTGATGGATGGTGGAGTGTTGGGGATGGTGATGGATGGTGGAGTGTTGGGGATGGGGTGATGGATGGTGGAGTGTTGGGGATGGGGTGATGGATGGTGGAGTGTTGGGGATGAGGTGATGGATGGTGGAGTGTTGGGGATGGGGAGATGGATGGTGGAGTGTTGGGGATGGTGATGGATGGTGGAGTGTTGGGGGTGGGGAGATGGATGGTGGAGTGTTGGGGATGAGGTGATGGGTGGTGGAGTGTTGGGGATGGGGAGATGGATGGTGGAGTGTTGGGGATGAGGTGATGGATGGTGGAGTGTTGGGGATGGGGTGATGGATGGTGGAGTGTTGGGGATGGTGATGGATGGTGGTGTTGGGGTTGGGGAGATGGATGGTGGAGTGTTGGGGATGGGGTGATGGATGGTGGAGTGTTGGGGATGGGGTGATGGATGGTGGAGTGTTGGGGATGAGGTGATGGATGGTGGAGTGTTGGGGATGAGGTGATGGATGGTGGAGTGTTGGGGATGGGGTGATGGATGGTGGAGTGTTGGGGTTGGGGAGATGGATGGTGGAGTGTTGGGGATGGAGAGATGGATGGTGAAGTGTTGGGGATGGGGTGATGGATGGTGGAGTGTTGGGGATGGGGTGATAGATGGTGGAGTGTTGGGGATGAGGTGATGGATGGTGGAGTGTTGGGGATGGTGATGGATGGTGGAGTGTTGGGGATGGTGATGGATGGTGGAGTGTTGGGGATGGTGATGGATGGTGGAGTGTTGGGGATGGGGTGATGGATGGTGGAGTGTTGGGGATGGTGATGGATGGTGGAGTGTTGGGGATGAGGTGATGGATGGTGGAGTGTTGGGGATGGTGATGGATGGTGGAGTGTTGGGGATGGTGATGGATGGTGGAGTGTTGGGGATGGGGTGATGGATGGTGGAGTGTTGGGGATGGGGTGATGGATGGTGGAGTGTTGGGGATGGGGTGATGGATGGTGGAGTGTTGGGGATGGGGAGATGGATGGTGGGCCACACTGCTGTGAGCAAGCCACCTCTTCCACAAGTCCCTGCCCTCTGACCTCTGACCTCAGTTACCTGTGCTCTCCGGCTCCATCAGCTATCCACTACTCCTAATGACCTCCTCAGCTCATGTGAACCCCTCCCTCCTCCACAGCCTGACTGTATGTCTCCCGTCTCCTCTGGGTGGCTGCCAGGGCGCTACGTGTGGTGCAGGTGCTTTACAGTAACCTGCGTGGGGGGGGGTGTGGGGGGGTGCGAGGTGAAGGGGGGGTGCGGGGGGTGCGAGGTGCAGGGGGGTGTGGGGCAGATCTCCACGCTCCCGCTGTTACTGGCTCCTCCGGAGACAGAGGCAGAGGAGCACCTGGTGTACTGTCTCCACGGCTCTCTCACCTGGGGCTCAGACAGGGGCCAGACAGACAGACAGACAGACAGACAGACAGACAGCGTCGTCGCTCCATGTCTCTGTGCATCTGTGTATTGTTGCAGAATATACGTGGGGAACTGTGTGTGTGGATGAAGTGGAATGTAACAGGGTACAGGAAGAGCCATGAGCTGCAGAGGAAGACGGGGATATGGTGGGGAGGAAAAGAAACGTGCCTGTGTGTGTGTGTGTGCTATTATATTGCATTGTGAGGGAAGCTATCTGTCAGTTTAAGGAAGGAGGTAAGTATCCACGCATCTGTGATGGGAAGGCAGCTCTCCCTCTGGTCTGGATGTAGAAGTGAGAGTGTCTTCCAGTGGCAAGAGGCCACACATTTACTGCAGGAACACTGTAAAACTTAACGTTACGAGAGGGCAGTCTGGCCCAGACATGGCACTGCGCTGGGGTTAGACTGCATTTATGATTTAATGCAAAGAGGTTATTAACTGAAAGCTTTTCAATAAACTTTTAGCGTGGCTCTGCGGACCGTGTATGAATTTTGTAAATGTTTGGACTTATATTTTGTGGGACTTGGGAATATTTAATGTCACTTTTTGTGGACTATGGAAACATTGGCAACACAATATACACTTTTA
>NC_135212.1:4112204-4139078 GCF_052324685.1 Brachyhypopomus gauderio
GCGTGAGACACACGCATTTGACCGTGTTCACACGCTCTCACGCCACACTTCCAATATCTCACGCCGGAAAAAAATATCTAATTTATTTACCTCTGATTCACATCTATGATTCAATGAGTTACTAGTTCGCACCAAGTTCATTTTAAGCCCCCCCCGTCAACAATTTACACTCGCCACCTCCTCCAGGTTCAAATCTCACTCCAAGGGATCTTCAAAAGTTGGTAACTCTGCAAGTGATTGGCTAAGGCAGCATTATGGTAGCAAATCAGAGCCAGTGTTTTTACACGCGCGCCGAAGCACGCCAGTGACACGCAAACGGAGAACAGGCAGAAATGGCGAGTCAGGAGCAAGCCGAAGAAAATAAAATACTTTTCTTATTTTCTTAGTTCCTGAATGTCTACCAGACTGGGTATTTGATTTATTTAATTAAGAATATAGGTTTTATTTCTTAAGTTTACTTCTGTTGTGAACAAACCAGTTGTTTCAGGTTGAGAGAATTTAATTTGATAGATGTAAATGCACTTTATATAGTGTAACTGTTTACTTTTGCTTTTTTTTTTTTTTTTTTTTTTTTTTACAAAGATTTGGGATTTTAAAGGATTTTATCCTGCACTGGTCTGTGGATGTGCAGTAAATATCAAAAGTTAAACACGTTTCTGATCTACTCATTTCGACTGACTGTGAAAACTGCTTTTTCAAAACATCCTTAGCCTATTCATTGGCATATAACTTTTTTTTTAACTGTAATGCAAATAGTTACTTTCCCAGGTAACGAGTTACTTTTATTATAGAGTAATTCAGTTACTAACTCAGTTACTTTTTTGAACAAGTAGTGAGTAACTATAACTAATTACTTTTTTAAAGTAATGTTCCCAACACTGGTAATGACCCAATCCACACTGCAATCTGCTGAGGAATCTGCCTTCACAGAGAAAAGCCATTAAATCCCATACAGATTAAACAACACAACAACAGCATGTAGGCTACACAGGCTGCATAAGAGCACGTGTTTGTTTAGGGGGTAAAGAGATTTTGTTTTTGGCAGGAGGAGTCACATATGGACATGTTTGGGTAATGCTAAACTCAATCTGTGTGTGTGTCTGTGAAGGCCATGAATTCATATGAGTGGGTGTCTAACATATGGGCTCAGGCAGGGTCGTGGTCCAAGACAGGAGGACCAGACCCCACTGGAACGCCCATGTACACCCCCACTTACAAACATGCACACGGGCACGCCCACAAACACACAGGCACACCCACAAACACTCGGGCATGCCCACAAACACACGGGCACGTCCACAAACACACGGGCACGCCCACAAACACACGGGCACACCCACAAACACACAGGCACGCCCACAAACACACGCACCTGTACACACCCACGCACGCCCACAAACACACGCACCTGTACATACCTACCCATGCCCAGGGTAGGTGCAAACACATGCAAACAGCCACGCCCAAACACGCACACAGGCATGCCCACGCATACATACACACACACACACAAACCCATACACACACACGCACAAACACCCAATTAGTTTTGTGTTTCAAAGCAATCAGGCCCATAGCAGGATTTACAGCAGTGATGAGAAGTGCATACCTATCCCTGTTAACATTTAATTAGAGCTAGTAGTTTCATTTAGAGTGGCAATGGAGCTTGACTACATAAAGCATGTTCATTATACACTTATAGACACACACACACACACACACACACACACACACACATGCACACACACACACACACACACCCACACACACACTCACACACACACACACACACACACACACACACACAAACTGTTCTACCACTGGCTGTGTTTTCAGTGACTCAGAAAAAGAAAGCCTTAGGGAAAAACATATCCAGCTCTAAAAAAATCTAACTAGAATATTCTGCACCAAGCGTCTGTGAGCCATTTTGGAAGATCAGTATACACACAATAAAACAATTATTGTAGCCATGACAACACCACACAAAGACACAGGTGATTCATGGTTTCCTATTTGAAATGCCTGTGCAGAATTTTTTTGTATAGCCACATCAAAAAAATGAAACTTTATTTGTGTGTTTCTTTCTTTCATTCTTGTTTTGCTTGAAGAACTTGTACTGTCTCATAGGGGTGTGGACAAGTTCTGTTGCTTTTCCATGGTACAGTGATTCATAGCTGTCTTACAAATCCATTTAAAAATCACCTTTGATTAAGATAAAACATCTTAATCAACCCAGGACTGACTTCATTAAAAGTTTCAAGGTAGTGGAGTAAATTGAGAACAATGGCAATACTGGTATTGAAAGGAAATGAAAGCACAGAGCCGGCCCAGGGCTGCTTAGGGCCCTCGCGCCACTAGGGGGCGCCCAAGAGCACCGGAATATTATGACGAGCCAATTAATTACATAAGAAAGTGGTGCTGAGGTGGTAGCATGGGGGGCCTCAGATGAAATTCTGCTTAGAGCCTCATAAATGCTTGGACCAGCCTTGAAATCACAGTTACATGCAAAGGTCTCAAGATCAAACATCCAGTGCAAATGGTTGTCATAAAGTGTCGATATTGTAAATTTTATTTCATACAGTACATTTTACAAGGAAATCTTAATCAGGACCTGCAGGGAATGAACAAAGGAGAGACGGGGGGAGGGGCCAGGCAAGAAGCTTCTCAGCACAGGATGAAACCTTCTGACTGGAAGTCATTTTCTCCTTATTGCCAACTGGCTAAATATATACACTAAATTACAAGACAGGTTGTTGTTGTGTTTTTGTTTTTTCATTATTGCACAATGTCTGTTTGGTTTTTTTATGAACAGGATCAATAGAATAAAGCAATAAATCCATTTTGACAATATAGTACAAAGAAAACAAAAATAAAGTGTTATGTATATATGTATGTATTTATATACTACATATTCATACACTCTTTGGGAAAAGAAATTCTCTGGAACCTCAGAAGATATCATCAAAACTTGAGAAAATTACCAGAGAAGCACTGGATTCTTCAGTGGTAGCAAACCAAACATTTCAGGTGTGTTTGAGCCATCTATTAGAAGGAAGTAGACAAACAGGTATCTTCATGTACATGTTGAAGTTTCCACTAGAAGAGGTTCCTTCAAATCCTACACCAACAGCAAAGGCAGACCGGCCCTCACGGGCAACATGTCAGCTACGACTAGCTGACAATAACTTTTAAATTACATTTGATTAATGTATTGTTAGTGTAATTTACTTTTTCTTAGGTCTTTGTCATTTCTACATTTCTTCAACAGCTCTATAGCAAAAATTAAGACCAATGATTAAACATTGCCGCTCGTCTTTACACCAAACACCCAGAGAGCCTAGCAGAAGGGCTTTTCTTTCTCCATGAAACATATCCATGGAACATATATAATTAGACATGTATTGATTAATTCAGAACTATTATAATTGATTTGAGTTGTATTTTTGTATTTGTTTTTAAAGACAAGAAACATACTAAGTGGGAGGGAGAAGACCAGGTTTACTATATTTGGACTGTGGGGGGGGGGGGGGGTGAACACAATGTAGTTGGGGGGTAAATGAACTCAGCATGTAAGAAAATCTGTGCAAAGTCTGTAATGACTGAAAAATCCCATAAGAAATGGACCAATGGATCATCATAAGGATCAGACCAAAAGTGTTTGAGGGGCAGATTTGGCCCACAGACAGGCAGTCCTAATTTAGTGCATACATTTATACATTACAGCCCCTAAATCACCCAAAAAAGAAAGAAACCTCCCCCCAAACATTTGTCTTTAAAGACTGTACCACTTTGTTGTCATCAAAAACATGTTTGCACGTTTTAAAAAGGTAAAGGTGACATTTTATCTTTTAAAATCTTTAAAAATGTATTTTAAGTATTTTGAACATACAAAATACATATTTCATATAAATACAATTCATTTTCATTGGTAGTTTGAAGCTTGTTAAACTTGTTGGGTAAGTATTTCAATTTTTTTTCTTTTTGTATTTTTTTTTGTATTTTCTATGTGTATTTCTAACTCCTCTGTTACTTCAACAACTTGCATTTATAAACAAACGAATAACAACTGAGCTGTTTACCCATGTTCTGTCTGAACAGTCTCTCACGGGAGGGTCATATCAGTATCGTCTTCACACAGACGCATCCTCTTTGATTCTTCAAATACACTAAGACACAGACACACATCACACAAAGTATTTGACCTTGAAAAGACACTTTTTCAATATGCTGAAAGAATCGTAATCCTCGCCTTTACTCTACAGATAATAGGACAGCTATTAGTCTCTTGACCCCCGTGAGCCTGATATTTCTCATTCCCTCTCTTCTCTCTCCATAGTCCTTGCGACGTTATCTCAAAACCCCCCTCTTACCGTCTTATTCTCAGCGCGTACACATGAAGCCAAATTTCATTCAATTTGCCACTCCATTGGCTGGCCACTTTCAGCGAAGCTAGCGATCAGCGCGCTACTCAGCGCAGATCTGAGAAACGATTATCGCTTGTGCTTTCTTTCCTCGCATTCTATTTTGATCACTTATGCGGAGCGAAGGACCCGTCGTCCACGCCCTCGCGGTTCATTGTGCCATGATGAAAAGTCTGGAGCACAGTGACATGGACAAAGTGGGAAGTTTGAAAACAGTCATGATTTCAGTGTTGTGTCTAACCCTTTCTGAACAGCGGTCACCAGAGGCACAAGTTCTATATAGATGTTAGTTCTCACCGCTGTTGCATAGAAAAATCTTTATTTTTCTTACAGTAGAGCAGATCAAAGATTTTTTCCCCTTGGTTAACCACAATGACCTTATAAATAGAAAGTGTCTCACTTCTAACACTGAACCCTGCAGTCCAGCAAATCACTGCTTGTAGACGTATATTAAATGACACACCGGAGACTTTGGCCCATATCAACACTAAACTGTATGACACCATTGTGGGAAGCCAATGCTGCTTTCCCCTAATCCTCTTTTCTGCCTTTTTCTCTACCAGTCTCTCATCCTTCATCACCCACAGCCCTCCTCACCCTCCTGTCCTCCCCAATTCCTCCTCCCTCCCTGAGGTCTTCTTGTCCATCCTCCTACACATCAAAGTGGCTGAAGTGTCAGGGGACATTCAGCTGGTCATGTGCAGTGCGCCACAGCTCAGAACGGGCAGCTTTCAGTTCCAGAGGCCCAAACCACGGACGTTCCTCCACAACACACTCCCCACACACTTGCTGTGGACCGCCATTGGCATTCTGACGTGACCTGTTCCCCGGCCACTTCCAAACAGCTCCAGAGAGGTCTTTTCTAGCAGCAGGTTGGATTTGAACAGAGCCCTGTGGCAGGGTTGGAGAGTCAGTCTGTCTGCAGTCAAGACGAAGGCATGTTTCCATAGCACCACACTGCATCACCTGGAAAGCTGATTCTCTTTGACGGGATTGTGCTGGTATGGAAGAAGGGATTAGCAGCTCACAGCCTGCTACAGAATCTATATTACCGTGAGACTGGGGCATGCTTGCTTTTTGAGAATGTTTATGCTATCCTGCAGTTGAAATGAGCATTTAGGGGACAAAACACTTCCTACTAAGGGTCTAAGGGACTAGGCGTCACCACTAAAGCATGAGACGATGCCCAATGTGCATGTGAACCCTCTTATTTTGTTTCCACACTGTGAGTGACTGGGGCCAGGAATGGAAATGTGCATGATAGCAGTTTCCTGTGGTAAAGGTGCTGGCTTTGAACGAGCTTCCTGGAGCCTGTGGTTCCACCGCATACGCTGCCCAGAATAAAGGGCTATTTTAGACCCCAAAGTGAGCGAGTGGCTGCATGTGTGTATACGTGTGTGTGTGTGTGTGTGTGAGTGAAAAGGAGGGGTCCAGGCCCGTGTCAAGAACACACAGTGCCTGCCAGCTTCAGCCGTAATGGAGGAGGCAAAATCCCTCCAGCCACTGCGGTGGATACGGCGTGCTGCACAAAGCCAGCCGGAGATCGATAAGCAGCTCCTCCAGTCCCTGTACCCGGGTCTCTGGCTCAGACTGCCACACAGCACAGAGGCCGCGTCAATACTGGAACACACTGCTCTCAACGCGTGGCCGCCTGCACATACCCTAACCACCACGATAAATATGTAATCCGGGCCCGAGAGCCTTCTCCCAGAGTGAACCTGGAGATCGCACCTGCACAACTGGGAATGGGCAGTCCGAGGTTTCTCAAGCCATTCAAATGCAAATGCCATATGCAGCCGAGCATTTACAAGAGAAAAAGAACAAGAGAAATGGAGATGTAGAGAGGGGGAGGGGGAGGTAGGGAGAGACAGAAGCAGGCCCATTCCGAAATGATTATAATTAAAACATACTCAGTAAACTGGGCAAAGAGCTCGACTTTTCCTGCACCCCTTAGATAATCATAATTACTGGGCTTTTGCAAATCTGACTAATCCAAATATAAACTGAGATGTTTTTTGTGCCATATGCTACCAGACCAGAGTTCAACCCTGGTGAGCGGGAGCAAAATCAGGACAAATTGAAAGCTAACTGGAGCAACAGGGATCGTCTGCAGTGCATCCGGATGAAGACGAACACAGTAGCAAGAAATGGACTCCAGTGAGGATGAACGGTCCGTCCACAAATGTAAAGTAGCACTGCATCAACGGGCAAAGTTGCACAGACAGAGCATGCAGAGAAAAGTTGATGCATAACATTATGATTATTGATGTGGCTGGAATGCATTTCAAACAAATAAACAAAAAATGGAATTAACGAGAGAAAGGGAGAGGGGAAGGGGTTAGGGTTAGTGCATTTGTGAGGTTTGAGGAATGTAAAGCGTTTGCTGTAGTCATTAAACAAACACCGCACGATGGCATCCCACCACGCGCTGGCTTCACCTGAGCTTTTCACGGAGGTCAAAATGCTACATTTCTGATCTTCACTGTCAAACAGTCCAAAAACGGGTGGGGTAAAGATTTAACGAACAAACAA
The DNA here is from genome assembly GCF_052324685.1 of Brachyhypopomus gauderio. Lineage (NCBI taxonomy): Eukaryota > Metazoa > Chordata > Actinopteri > Gymnotiformes > Hypopomidae > Brachyhypopomus > Brachyhypopomus gauderio. The sequence continues at coordinate 4,119,158 of NC_135212.1, forward strand.
AACACGTTACTGCTTGAAAATAATAATAAACACACACAACTGCAGTCTTTTCAATTTGATTTCATTGGGGCACTTTTCTTGATCTTACGATGTGAATAGATTTACGCACGTAGAAAGCGAATAAGTAGCTAGACATGAGAATAAATGGTTTTGAAGAATGATTTCATTCCTACGTGGTCTAGTCAGGGGCCATAAGGACATTTTTTTTAACACACCAGTGGCTTTTTATTACTAATCACAGGACACCTGCTGTACACTACCGTGAGGAATGTTTCCAATTTATATTCTGTTTGATTTGACGACGGTCAACACATAAATCGTGCAAGCTCTGAAAGCTCAAATATATGCGTCATCTACTTGGTGTTGTCTCGGTAGTGCGTAGGAAGCACACCGCCATTTCTGTGAATATTACCGTTTTATGTTTCTAAACAGTAAAGGCTGCATATTTACCCACAAAACATTCTTTCTGAGGCTGTGCAGTTAAATTCCTGTGTCAGAGTCAAGAGGCGAATAAGGACAAGCCCAGAGAGTTGTGACCTGGTCTTTACAAACAGGAAGTTACAACGCCATCAATGAACATTCTCGCAGTCCTCTAAAGCGCAAGGACGAACAGAATTGATTACAACCTCGTCTATCACGAGTGTGCTAAAGGAATTTCAGGGGCTGCAGGTTCTTTTGCACACGGCGGGCCAAGGGCTGTAGGAAGCATCCCATGTGTTAACCAAGAGCCCAGAGAGCTAACAACGTGCTGCCTTTGTATGTGTAATAGGCGAATAGTTTTTTTTTTTTAATTTGTGCTCCAAGATTTATGTTTGTGTTAATTCAGAGAAGCAATCCATGTGGGTTCAAAAGTTAAATAAAATAATAGCCCAGAGAATTGAATTAAACATACAATAATCTCTACAAATACTGGTTCAATGCTGTGATAAACAGATTCGAGTCCTGCCATTGAACTCACACTAATGGGCTCTCAAAGTACTTAAAGGACATTCATTGGGAAATGATGGGTGTTATCGATATATGGCGTAATCAATATATGCCAATATTTACCAATTTACCATATGAAATCATTCAATTAATTTAGATTTAATAAAAATTGAAAAAGTGCCATACTGTGTAGATAGGCAATAAGAGTAATTGAAATTCGATCCCACAAGTACAAGCGCATTCTTATTTGGAAAATTTCCATTCCAACTCCAAAGCTTTTTTGCTGTCCGTACTAAAATTACGACGTGCTTACATCACTTACATTAGGCTACGAATAGAGTGAAAAAACTACAAACTCAGCCATCAAACCTGGAGTCTCCGAGCACACACTCCCAGACCCTTATCCACTAAACTCTCTGAGTCTTCCTACCCAGTCCTTTCCTTGACCTACTGCGGTGCTTTCGCTTTGGCCTTCAGAGCCCAGCTGGCACGCACATGCAGTAGCTCGTCAGAAGCTGACGGCCCCTCCTGCCACTGGCCCAACATGGGGAGCACCTCGCCTCAGGTATGCGCTCTGCTTTTGCCCACATCAAGCAGGCCCTGATTGAACCCAGTCCTTCTCCCCTGCCTTCCTCGCTGGCGGAGGTCCTTTTGTTTTTCCCTTGCTCCTGTTTTTGTGTCTATTTACATCCCACATCCCTGATCCTGAGGTAAACGCAACAGAGCTTGAATCGCTCTGCCCTGGGAGGGTGTCAGAAGCTGTTCGCCTTCTGTAAACTTGATGAGGTGTGTGTGTGTTTGTGTGTGTGTCTAAGTGGGCCAGTGAGAGAAGGGAGAGAGAGCACGGGTCAGTGGGCATCAGGTGTGTGAGGTGGTGTGTGCTTTTGTGACCATGGTGTGTCAACGTACTTGATTTAGCCACTGTCAATTAAATTGACAGAGAAACGTAGATAAGGACAGAGAGGGAGAGGGGGAGATTATGTACTATACACAGCAACCACATCCACAAGTATTTTTAACTCTCTCTACTAGGGCAGTAGACCAGCAGACTAAAGACTATGGATTGTTTCATTTGAGTCTCTCCTACATTGTCTTCTCAAAGCAGCAGTGATCATTAAAGGAGATCATTTCTCTCTGCTAAGTGGGATGATCCCCCCCCCCCAGTTTTAATCAAAAACATTCCCTAGCAATTAGCTCCTACCTCGACCCCCAGCAACATACAGACAAAGTCATTATCAAGTCTTCAGATAAACCTTTGATGCCATGATGTTAGAAGGCCTCTACATAACACACACAGCCAAGAGCAGAGCAGATTAAGAAATTACAAACAAATAAACAACCACTGAATCTTTATCTTTGCTCTGAGCTCTCATCCATGGCATTGCGTAGCGGCAACTTGTACCGGATGCATTTACTGGCATGCCATGCTCATTATCTTCGGCCGCCTCTATGAAGAGGATTAATGTCCTGTGCACATAAATCTAACATCGTATTTTGGCATGAGCAGTGGCGATTGAAGAGGGTTGGGCGAGGGGAAGCTTAGCTGCCAATGGGTGATCAGACCTCAGAGAGCGACTTCTAGGTGGAGGCGGGGAGATTACACCCAGCCAATGGGCACTCTCCTCAGCGTCTTGCTCCGCCCCTCAGTGTGGTGTAATGGCATTTTATTTCCTAACCCACTCTCACTCTGTTCAGGGCCCCAGCTACATGGTGGTTGCTCTTACGGTTTACAAGGGCCGACCAGACGATCCCCACTTCCAGACGTGTGGTCACTGAAATTTCTGACAAGGAGTCTCGAGGCAGCTGTCTGACAGGTGCCAAGTCTCGCAGACTGGAAGAGCACTCTGTCTACACATAATGATGAGCGTCCCATGGGAAATGTAGTGCCACAAAAAAACTACAGTCTGCTCTCCTGGGAAATGTAGGCTGCACATCAACGCTGCTTCAGCTCCAAGTAAAACAAGGAAGACTTTCAGAGTGAGAAAAAATGGACTGCTGTGTCCAAAATGAAATCCAGAGAAATCTTTCTCACTCTCAGACTCTCAAAAATGCATGATTTCATTGTCATTGGTAGCATAGCACACATGCAATTCAATATACAAAATTATGTACATATGTTCATGATAAAGATGTGATAAAGTCCATCACAGAGTGCCTGGTAAAACCTCTAACACTCTATGCCATTAGACATTAACCATACACTAGCCTTTAATAAACATGACATGACACCCAAAAGAGTTAATATCATTTACTTATTCTACCATACTCAGATTTATTAAATACGTTTAACCAATTCACACTGTCTTTCTTGCAGGCTATTGCTAAAAATATAGCAACTGCTCTCAGAATCAATTATCAATCTTATCAATCAAGTCTATTTAGTAGTTTATCACATTTGCAAAATTGTAGGAATTTGTATAAACAAACACATATAAGATGCTACAAATGTTTAGGGTTAGGGCCAAGAGCACTGGTTGAAGCTTTTCTTCTAAACCCATTCTTTACATATCCCAAAATTTGCCCTCAGATGTAATAAATGCTACAAACATTTTAATATGACTGGGCTGGTTCCATTCAATAGCCAGTACTAGTGGTACGCCACATTCATGACACACTAATGTAAGCCTGAATTAAAGGCATCAAAAGAGGTGTTGAAACAGTAGCACTCAATTTATCCCTGGTCCTCCATTCCGTCTTGACTCCTGCCCCTAAAAACAACAGGAGTCAGTAGTGGTATGTTCCAAGGCCCTGAGTTCTAAATGACCTCATTTATCCATCTCAACCAATCGTAGCCCATTATTCAAATGAAGGGAAAGCTGTGTGTTCTGATTGGCTCCCCATAACGCGCAAATTTATGTGGGTAACACTATTATGTTGAAATAATAATATGATAGACATATTTGGGGCATACAAAGCTACTATTTATTGCTGTATTGTCACACTAACCTTTCATATCTTGTCCACGGACAGCAGAATTGTCTAAAAATATCCAAGACAATCTTGGAGAGTGAGAAAGCCCTTCAAGTTTGTGTCTTTTTAAAATAAACCCTAGCATTTTAATGTTCTCTAACCTAACGCTAATACTGTGTCAAGCAATGTGTGCAGAACTAGTGTAGTCTTGATTATATAGCACAACACCATTGATATACTGTATAATGGTAAATCAATGATATCTCCACATTATGGACAGACAACCACAATCAATCAAATGAAGTTCATCAAAAAGTCAAGCCAAATTTTGAGATTCACCCGAATTCTATGAAACAAAACACATCAGAGACACTAAACACTAACTGTAGACTATGCTAAAACACCATTTCGTCTTGAATATTTCGAGTGTCATACTTATAGGTTTAAAAGATGCTGCATTTGTACATGAATTGAGTGTTTGATCAATCTAAGCTGGCTAAAGATGGCGTATAGAGTGACTGAGTGCAATTAGTAAAATTCATAGAATATTAACAAGAAGCATCCTACTGCAGTCCTGAATCCATCCACGAACGGTGATGTTTAAATTATTGGAGCTGTTGCAAATCTAATAAACCTCATTATGGCATATGACACTCAAATTAAAGCTCTCCAAACATCATCAATGTCTTCTCTCTGGGGTATCCTGAAGGGTTGTAGACAGCAGAGACCACTGCTTCCTGCAGTGATGGTCACCACTGTCCTCCCGTGGTGCAAGGCAATACACACCCTATTCTTCTTTACTTCTTTGACGATACCTCCAAAATCCCAGAGCAACTCCAATCCACATTTTTTTTAAATTCACTTTCTTTTTTCTGTCCTTTTTTTTTTTGCTGGGTTTTTTTTAACCACATATAAAAGCCCCTCCCCTTACCAAAGTTATAAAATTGGAAGTCACTTGCAGGAAGCAGCTTCAAACCAGACAGAGAAACACAAGGGAAGGCATGAGAACAAGGCAACCATGACATATGTACTCCCCCAGTTTCCTTTACCTCCAACTAAAGAACAGTAATTAATGTTCCAATTTATAAAAAAATATCTGAATAAAAAGCATATTATGGTCATCCAGCATTGACATCCTCACACGGGTCTGTGCGTGTAAAATATCAGCTTATCTGATAAAGATGCCTTCATGCAGATGATCCCCCCCCCCCACCCACACCGCAGATTTTTTTTTCTTTATTAATTTTTTTCTTTTTTTTTCTTTTTGAGGCAGGCAGTTAAACATTTTTCCATTTGGTCCTTCAGCGTCTTTTCTTTGCTTGTCACTCCTCTCTCATCCTGCTCCAGTGAGCAATGCCAGCCGGGGGAGAGGCAGCCATCTTGGCCCTTTCCTCCATGTGCATTCTGTGTGACGTGACCGAGCTCAGCTTCAAAAGCACCACCCTCAAAACAATGCATACACGCACCACATGCGCATACACACACGCAGACACTGGAACACACGCACACGTGTAGACGCATGCAAGCACACAGTAATGTCCTGCATTTCTGTTGAATACATAAAGTATCTAAAATTAGCAAGGATTCTGCAGCCTTTCACACAGTCCTTTATTCCTAATTGAGTCCGCATGCCCTTTCTACAAGAAGTGAAGGTTCTAAACCGCACTCCCTTTGTTACCTTTAACTACCTACTTTGGGATTTTTTTTGCATTTTTTACTTTTAACTCATTAAATCCATTAGAACATCAGCAAAGATTGCTAAACCTTATTTGACTGCTACAACTCTTGCATTTGCGCTCCCTGATTTTACTCAGCTATCAGTATCTGTTGGTGTGTCATCCGGCGACACCGTTGCTCCAGAGGGACAACTGTCCCCTCTCTGCACTCTGGCTCCGCCCATCCACTCTCTGCACTCTAGCTCCGCCCATTCACAGCTCACAGGCACAGGCAGGAATCACCACTCCCTCAAGCGAATACAAAATGGGAAAAAGCCACAAAATGAAGAGTGAGCTCAAACTCATTTGTTTTGTTTGTAGGGAAACGATAGCATGGAGCATCGCATGTCCAAAAAAAAAAAACAAGAAAAAAAAGAGAGGTAGAGTGGTGGGCCTTAAGAGTGGAATGACAAAAAAGGAGTGTTTCATCTGTTTTTCCTGGAGCGCACCATTGTAACTTGAATCGTACTTTCTCCTTCAAATCCCGAAGCTTCCAAGTGTTCCTCTTTGGCCCCGCCCCTCCCCTCCACCCATGGAGGAGTGAGGTAGCCCAGGGGCTCTGTCGCAAAAAGCTGTTTTCCATCTTTTCCACAGGCTGGGCCCACCCCGTGCTCCAAACTGCCTGTGCTGTTACACTTCTTCACCACTGGGGGCACCAGAGTGCTGGGCAACAGCAGGGACGTTAGGGACAGGCTACTCAGCGTTTCCGACAACTGTTCACTGTTGCAGGCCTGGCCAGCCCTGCAACTCCGCAACACCGCCTCTTGGTCCGACGACTCTATGGAGCCCTGCCGCGTGGCTCTGGGGCTGCTGCCGTCCCCACAACTGCTCTGCCTGCGCTGGTGCCCCCTGGTGGCACGGAGGCTGAGTGCGACAGAAGGAACCGGTTTTAGTGTCTGTGTGGAAGGGCTGTTGGAGCTGGAGAGGGTCTCCAACTGCTCCAGGGGGAACACGGGGTCTTGGGGAGGCGAGACGCTGAAGCTGAGCCCTTCCTCCATGGTGGTCTGCAGACTCCCCTCCGAGCTGCCCGTGGCCAGGGACGAATCACTGTGAGATGCATACTGAGGAGATTCAGACCCAGAGCAGAAGCAAAAGACAGTGGTCATGAATTGTATAAATTCAGCTGTACTGCAAGATCCCCACAGTCCACAACCTATAGAGTTCAACTTACAGAGTTCATCCTTAACTAATTCCAACCCACAACAATTCAGTATTTGCTCAAATATTAAATGTACATGGACGGTCCTGTAGAACTCGGGTTATTAAGCTTGTGCGAGGCTTTGGCGTTACGTTAGTCAGCATGTCAGCACATGCCCTACCTGTGCAGTGAGCAGCTGGCTGTTCACCCCAGGGGAGCGTAAGGAGGCCCAGGAAGCAGGGGAGGTCAACCGGAGCCCTCGGGCCTTGTGCCCCAGCCGAGGTCTGGGGGGGGCTGGCAGGGCTGCCGTTGTTGGGTGGAAGAACTCCGCAGGGAGGGGGTAAAGAGCCCGGGGGTTGCCTGCACCTTGACCCGAGCCCCCATCTCCACCTCCGCTGTCGCTGCATGGTGCCCCACCTACATGAAGACAAGGATGAGGCAGGAGACGCCGGCTGCTGTGCTCCTCGATCCTATTTGATACGCCTCCCATTAAATCCCATTTATCTCCCACCACGAACCTAAGCAGTCAGGGTTAGGAACCCTGGAGCCCCCTTTACCCCTCCCGCCCCTAACAACTCCCCGTCTAACGCATAAAATCCTACGGCCGCTCGACCCAAGACGCCACCGTCTAGCACCGACTAGCTTCCCCCAGAGTGAGTCACCTGTGCTGTGGCGAGACAGTGAGCGTGCACGCGGGCTCCTCCAGGGTCCGTCCTCCGGCCCCGGCGCCCTCTCCTCGGACCCCGTGCTGTGGCCTCTTGACGGCCGCTGCTCCGGTGCCTCCTCCAGCTCCCCGTGGCTCTCCTCCTCCTGCGTGGGGAAAGAACCCAACATGGGGCCTTTAGCATTTACGCTAACCGCCCCTTTCTTCCCATGTCACGGCTAATCGAACCGGGCTTCCCGTCCGCCACACGGATCCACGGATGGTGGATGTAAAATAGAGCTTCTACTACACCAGTTCTTGTTAGAGAACTTCATATAGCACTTATAGAAAATCCTACAGCTCGTCATTTTGTCTTAGTTAAAAAAAAAAAATGACACAAATGGATTAATTTCACACGGATTCAAATGGCAAATGTAATCTTACTCAGTTCCACGTGGCCCCTCAGTCCTCCCAGTGTGTGTGTGTAAAACGCACGGGCGAAGAAGCAGAGCGGTGAGGCTGGTGAGCAGCACCCCGTGGGTCTGAGGGATTTATTCGTTTCATTTCTCGGGTCTAATTAGGCTGGGTCCGCGGCCATTTTGGCCACTTAGGTCTCATTAAGAACCGACAATGAGAGAGTCTTAAGAGATTATGGAAGTGGATAAAACCAGCAGCAGCAGGTGACTTCTGGTCCGTGCCAGAACTCTTATCGGGGCGGATTAAGTACTGTATAGAGTAGTAGCAAGACTACACTCCAAGTACATTCATGAAAACCTCTTTTGAGCACAGGGAATTCTGAATAGTTCGAAAGGGTATAAACTGAGATAACCCAGTTATAGTGCACCAGTGTGAAGTGAAGGAGTGATTTTTGGGAAACGTTGTTGCCTGCTTGTGTCCAAAGTTCACCTTGGTCTCCTTCACCACCAGATGGTACATGCTCTGTTCGTCCAGGCTGAGGTCGTCTGGCAGTGCCTGGGAGGACGACTTGTCGGAGAGCTGCTCGGAGCGCAGAGACACCTGCTCCAGCTCTGCCATGTGTATCTCCTGTCCGGACAAGCGAGAAATAAAAGAGAAATAAAACAAACCCACAGATTTGAAACTCTTCCATCTCTACAACAAGTTTCCTTTGTGGTACTATAAAAACAAAACAAAACAACACACAAAAACCCAAATAAGCCTTGGTCAGGATGCTGAAACACATCCCCAACCAGCACAGAAATAGCTTTGATTCATGAGAGCACTAGTAAAGGTTAACGTGTTGCTAGGGAACATGTTGTGCATGCAGCCTCTCTGCCGCTGGGCTATTGTTTTGGCAATTGTTTTGGCCAAAACTGCAAGTCTGTCGGCTGCAGAGAGTCCAGAGTGGAGCTCCACGGTTCAAAATCCCTGAAAGGGAATCATCTCATCGTCAACTGCGAGTTAGCTGGACTGGACGAGGCCATTCACAGAGAGTCTGACTCAAAATTGGAAGTAATGAGAGAGGAAGAGTGAGAGTGAGAGAAAGACAGAAGGAGAGAGAGAGAGGGAGGGAGGCAAACTCCATAAATCAAGATCTGGACAGAGAGCTGATGGAGATGAGGCGGGGCAGATTGACATGGTCTGCAGACAAACTGAAAGGAGTAGTGACAGGTGAGGAGGTTCCGGCTTGACTGACGCTTTGCCCAACCAATCGCTGTCCTGTCTGTCATGGTGATTGACACAACTGGGACTTTTGTATGCATGTCACTGAATACATATATGTGGACATAAGCGTCTGTATGTAATAGATATGATGCTGTAGAGGTTAGATGGATGTGAGACGGAGGTTGCAGATAGTCACTCACACACACACACCACACATTATATATATATATATATATATATATATATATATATAAACTCAATGTATGTATACATGTACATTACTGTATTTTTGTCAGATTTATGTGGTGCAGGCTGCTTTGCCAGTAGTCTTTTTTTATTACTGGATATAAACTTTCCTTGTGTGCCAGTGACAAGCTGAAATAAATGCTGCGTTCAGGGCTTCCTGGATTTACTCCACACGCAGCGGACTAACAAGAATATTCAAATACCACTTCAAGCCAGAACACTCAGGCTGAGGACCTATGAAGAACAAGCAAGCAGACTTTTAGTGACTTGCATTCATGAGGCCAAACTGCTTACAGCACTGAATCTACAATAATGTAGGTCAAGGTATTCCCTTCAGTATACAATGTGTAGTGTATTGGCGTAACAGGTGAGAGACTCTTGAGAAGTAAAAAAAAAGCCATTATTATACAACAGCCATTGTTATAAAACCTTCTGCCATCTGTCCGGGTGGAGAGAGGCCAGGCTGGGTGAGGTTTAGGGGACGGGTGGAGAGAGGCCAGGCTGGGTGAGGTTTAGGGGAAGGGTGGAGAGAGGCCAGGCTGGGTGAGGGTGAGGGGGCGGGTGGAGAGAGGCCAGGTTGGGTGAGGTTTAGGGGGCGGGTGGAGAGAGGCAAGGCTGGGTGAGGTTTAGGGGGCGGGTGGAGAGAGGCCAGGCTGGGTGAGGGTGAGGGGGCGGGTGGAGAGAGGCCAGGCTGGGTGAGGTTTAGGGGGCGGGTGGAGAGAGGCCAGGCTGGGTGAGGTTTAGGGGGCGGGTGGAGAGAGGCCAGGCTGGGTGAGGTTTAGGGGACGGGTGGAGAGAGGCCAGGCTGGGTGAGGTTTAGGGGGCGGGTGGAGAGAGGCCAGGCTGGGTGAGGTTTAGGGGGCGGGTGGAGAGAGGCCAGGCTGGGTGAGGTTTAGGGGGCGGGTGGAGAGAGGCCAGGCTGGGTGAGGGTGAGGGGGCGGGTGGAGAGAGGCCAGGCTGGGTGAGGTTTAGGGGACGGGTGGAGAGAGGCCAGGCTGGGTGAGGTTTAGGGGAAGGGTGGAGAGAGGCCAGGCTGGGTGAGGTTTAGGGGAAGGGTGGAGAGAGGCCAGGCTGGGTGAGGTTTAGGGGGCGGGTGGAGAGAGGCCAGGCTGGGTGAGGTTTAGGGGGCGGGTGGAGAGAGGCCAGGCTGGGTGAGGGTGAGGGGGCGGGTGGAGAGAGGCCAGGCTGGGTGAGGTTTAGGGGGCGGGTGGAGAGAGGCCGGGCTGGGTGAGGGTGAGGGTGAGGGGGCGGGTGGAGAGAGGCCAGGCTGGGTGAGGGTGAGGGGACGGGTGGAGAGAGGCCAGGCTGGGTGAGGTTTAGGGGGCGGGTGGAGAGAGGCCAGGCTGGGTGAGGGTGAGGGGGCGGGTGGAGAGAGGCCAGGCTGGGTGAGGTTTAGGGGACGTACCTCTGGTGGGTGTCGCCTGCAGTCTTTGCACAGCGGCGGGGAGGAGTAGTGGAGGAAGACGGAGCCTGAGAGGTTGTCGATCAACAACATCTCGCCCTCAAAAGAGTCCTTGATGAGCAAGGAGACGCTGTCCAGCCACACACTCTCCTGGGACACAAGCACACATTACTGTCATCACGGTTCATAGAAGGCATTTGAACACATTATATAGGGTTTATTAATGAAAAAAACAGAATTTATTACTGATTGCTAAGGGGTAGGTAATTGTAATTTACCTTAAAATAATCATTAAGCAGTTATAATAAATAAAATGGGAACTGGTGACATCATCTGTATTGTTAAACCTTATTACTTATTACGCCTTATTACTTATTACGCCTGTCAATGTCATCAGATATATGTTCATAAAATACTACCATTTACCACCATAGGATGGACTGGATGTTAATTTTTGACCAAATGCTTACCAATGCTTTAAACTAATTTTTAAAGAGCGTATGACCTAATTAATAACCATTAATGAACTTCTTTTAAAGCATTCATAAACCATTTAAGATTAGACTATTAAAGTAGTTGTATGTTCATCTTGAGTGGTACTGAATTATGGGTTTCTTTGGCAGGACATATTTGATTTTGGCAGGATATTCTACTTGGAAAAAAAAAAACTAGCAGCAAAATGAATATCTAAAAGGGTCTCGCACATCTGTAATAGTGCATCCGGACGACGTCATCCTGAAAACATTCGTTCACGCAAACATCAGTTCACGGATATCAGCCATCAGAGTTCACAGATATTATACATTCATTAAAATAATGTAGAAAAATGTTAATTAGTCATAATGGTGATTGTTAAACATAATTCAAGTGGCCCTTCTGAAAAAGCTGAAGAACCAGTGGTTTACAACTTAAAGATTGCAACTTAACTTGCCATTTGTGTTACTTAATGGTGATCTTTATTTTTCTAATAACTCTGCTTACTGCATCAACAGGTCCTCATTAAGTCACCAGGGCTTCAGATCCCTTTATACCAATAAACAAGTAGACACAAAAGAGTATTTTATGCATGACATAATGTGATCAGGCCAGATGACACACAGAGAAAATATGTGCAACCACCTTGAAGTAGAAACAACCAGAATTTTAATGCTATTCTTCTGAATTTGGTGATGGTTAGATGCCCAGTTACATGTAATACATGTTAAAATACCTGACCACTACAAAAATAGATAAATAATGTATTTATAATAAGAATATTGTCTAGTGGCTATATGTGTGGACAATTTAAAGTTGAAGCACAAAAATTCTCTCTCCTCTCCTCCCCACTTCACTCTCCTCTCCTCCCCACTTCACTCTCCTCTCCTCCCACTTCTCTCTCCTCTCCTCCTCACTTCCCTCTCCTCTCCTCCCCACTTTCCTCTCCTCTCCTCCTCATTTCACTCTCCTCCCCACTTCACTCTCCTCTCCTCCCCACTTCACTCTCCTCTCCTCCTCACTTCACTCTCCTCTCCTCCTCACTTCACTCTCCTCTCCTCCCCACTTCACTCTCCTCTCCTCCTCACTTCACTCTCCTCTCCTCCTCCTTCACTCTCCTCTCCTCCTCACTTCCCTCTCCTCTCCTCCTCACTTCACTCTCCTCTCCTCCCCACTTCACTCTCCTCCCCACTTCACTCTCCTCTCCTTCCCACTTCACTCTCCTTCCTCCTCACTTCACTCTCCTCTCCTCCTCACTTCACTCTCCTCTCCTCCTCACTTCACTCTCCTCTCCTCCCCACTTCACTCTCCTCTCCTCCCCACTTCCCTCTCCTCTCCTCCTCACTTCTCTCTCCTCTCCTCCTCACTTCTCTCTCCTCTCCTCCTCACTTCACTCTCCTCTCCTCCTCACTTCACTCTCCTCTCCTCCTCACTTCACTCTCCTCTCCTCCCCACTTCACTCTCCTCTCCTCCTCACTTCACTCTCCTCTCCTCCCACTTCTCTCTCCTCTCCTCCCCACTTCACTCTCCTCTCCTCCTCACTTCACTCTCCTCTCCCTCCTCCACTTCACTCTCCCCTCCTCCTCACTTCCCTCTCCTCTCCTCCTCACTTCTCTCTCCTCTCCTCCTCACTTCACTCTCCTCCCCTCCTCACTTCACTCTCCTCTCCTCCCCACTTTCCTCTCCTCTCCTCATTTCACTCTCCTCTCCTCCCCACTTCACTCTCCTCTCCTCCTCATTTCACTCTCCTCTCCTCCCCACTTCCCTCTCCTCTCCTCCTCACTTCTCTCTCCTCTCCTCCTCACTTCACTCTCCTCCCCTCCTCACTTCACTCTCCTCTCCTCCTCACTTCTCTCTCCTCTCCTCCTCACTTCACTCTCCTCCCCTCCTCACTTCACTCTCCTCTCCTCCTCATTTCACTCTCCTCCCACTTCACTCTCCTCTCCTCCTCACTTCTCTCTCCTCCTCTCCTCACTTCACTCTCCTCCCTCCTCACTTCACTCTCCTCTCCTCCTCACTTCTCTCTCCTCTCCTCCTCACTTCACTCTCCTCCCCTCCTCACTTCACTCTCCTCTCCTCCTCATTTCACTCTCCTCCCCACTTCACTCTCCTCTCCTCCCCCTCATTTCACTCTCCTCCCCACTTCCCTCTCCTCTCCTCCTCACTTCACTCTCCTCTCCTCCCCACTTCTCTCTCCTCTCCTCCCCACTTTCCTCTCCTCTCCTCCCCACTTCACTCTCCTCTCCTCCTCACTTCACTCTCCTCTCCTCCTCACTTCACTCTCCTCTCCTCCCCACTTTCCTCTCCTCTCCTCCTCACTTCTCTCTCCTCTCCTCCCCACTTTCCTCTCCTCTCCTCCTCACTTCTCTCTCCTATCCTCCTCACTTCTCTCTCCTCTCCTCCTCACTTCACTCTCCTCTCCTCCTCACTTCACTCTCCTCTCCTCCCCACTTCCTCTCCTCTCCTCCTCACTTCACTCTCCTCTCCTCCCCACTTCCTCTCCTCTCCTCCTCACTTCTCTCTCCTCTCCTCCCACTTCCTCTCTCCTCCTCACTTCACTCTCCTCTCCTCCCCACTTTCCCTCTCCTCTCCTCCTCACTTCACTCTCCTCTCCTCCTCACTTCACTCTCCTCTCCTCCTCACTTCACTCTCCTCTCCTCCCCACTTCACTCTCCTCCCCACTTCACTCTCCTCTCCTCCCACTTCACTCTCCTCTCCTCCTCACTTCACTCTCCTCTCCTCCTCACTTCACTCTCCTCTCCTCCTCACTTCACTCTCCTCTCCTCCCCACTTCACTCTCCTCTCCTCCCACTTCCCTCTCCTCTCCTCCTCACTTCACTCTCCTCTCCTCCTCACTTCTCTCTCCTCTCCTCCTCACTTCACTCTCCTCTCCTCCTCACTTCACTCTCCTCTCCTCCTCACTTTCACTCTCCTCTCCTCCCACTTCACTCTCCTCTCCTCCTCACTTTCACTCTCCTCTCCTCCCACTTCACTCTCCTCTCCTCCCCACTTCACTCTCCTCTCCTCCTCACTTCACTCTCCTCTCCTCCTCCACTTCACTCTCCTCTCTCCTCCTCTCCTCACTTCACTCTCCTCTCCTCCTCACTTCTCTCTCCTCTCCTCCTCACTTCACTCTCCTCCCCTCCTCACTTCACTCTCCTCTCCTCCTCACTTCTCTCTCCTCCTCCCACTTCACTCTCCTCTCCTCCTCACTTCACTCTCCTCTCCTCCTCACTTCACTCTCCTCTCCTCCTCACTTCCTCTCCTCTCCTCCCACTTCTCTCTCCTCTCCTCCTCACTTCACTCTCCTCCCCTCCTCACTTCACTCTCCTCTCCTCCTCACTTCTCTCTTCCCTCCCCACTTCACTCTCCTCTCCTCCTCACTTCACTCTCCTCTCCTCCCCACTTTCACTCTCTCCTCCCTCACTTCACTCTCCTCTCCTCCTCACTTCTCTCTCCTCTCCTCCTCACTTCACTCTCCTCTCCTCCTCACTTCACTCTCCTCTCCTCCTCACTTCTCTCTCTCTCCTCCACTTCACTCTCCTCCTCCTCCTCACTTCACTCTCCTCTCCTCCTCACTTTCACTCTCCTCCCACTTCACTCTCCTCTCCTCCTCACTTCACTCTCCTCCTCCCCTTCCCTCTCCTCCCTCCTCACTTCACTCTCCTCTCCTCCCCACTTCCTCTCCTCTCCTCCCCACTTCACTCTCCTCTCCTCCTCACTTCACTCTCCTCTCCTCCTCACTTCCTCTCCTCTCCTCCCCACTTCCTCTCTCTCTCCTCACTTCACTCTCCTCTCCTCCCACTTTCCTCTCCTCTCCTCCTCACTTCTCTCTCCTCTCTCCTCCCACTTCACTCTCCTCTCCTCCTCACTTCACTCTCCTCTCCTCCTCACTTCACTCTCCTCTCCTCCCCACTTCCTCTCCTCTCCTCCTCACTTCACTCTCCTCTCCTCCCCCACTTCCCTCTCCTCTCCTCCTCACTTCCTCTCCTCTCCCCCACTTCCTCTCCTCCTCACTTCACTCTCCTCTCCTCCCACTCACTCTCTCTCCTCCTCACTTCACTTCCCTCTCCTCCCACTTCCTCTCCCTCCTCCTCACTTCACTCTCCTCTCCTCCTCACTTCACTCTCCTCTCCTCCCCACTTCACTCTCCTCTCCTCCCCACTTCACTCTCCCTCCTCCCCCCTCATCCTCCTCCTCACTTCACTCTCCTCTCCTCCCCACTTCACTCTCCTCTCCTCCTCACTTCACTCTCCTCTCCTCCCCACTTCACTCTCCTCTCCTCCCACTCACTCTCCTCTCCTCCTCACTTCACTCTCCTCTCTCCTCCCCACTTCACTCTCCTCTCCTCCTCACTTCACTCTCCTCTCCTCCTCACTTCACTCTCCTCTCCTCCCCACTTCACTCTCCTCTCCCCACTTCACTCTCCTCTCCTCCTCACTTCACTCTCCTCTCCTCCTCACTTCACTCTCCTCTCCTCCCCACTTCACCTCTCCTCCTCACTTCACTCTCCTCTCCTCCCCACTTCACTCTCCTCTCCTCCCCACTTCACTCTCCTCTCCTCCTCACTTCTCTCTCCTCTCCTCCTCACTTCACTCTCCTCTCCTCCTCACTTCACTCTCCTCTCCTCCTCCCACTTCACTCTCCTCTCCTCCTCACTTCACTCTCCTCTCCTCCTCCCACTTCACTCTCCTCTCCTCCTCACTTCACTCTCCTCTCCTCCCCACTTCACTCTCCTCTCCTCCTCACTTCACTCTCCTCTCCTCCCACTTCACTCTCCTCTCCTCCCTCACTTCACTCTCCTCTCCTCCCCACTTCACTCTCCTCTCCTCCCACTTCACTCTCCTCTCCTCCTCACTTCACTCTCCTCTCCTCCCACTTCACTCTCCTCCCCACTTCACTCTCCTCCTCCTCACTTCACTCTCCTCTCCTCCCACTTCACTCTCCTCTCCTCCCACTTCCCTCTCCTCTCCTCCTCACTTCACTCTCCTCTCCTCCTCACTTCACTCTCCTCTCCTCCTCACTTCACTCTCCTCTCCTCCCCACTTCACTCTCCTCTCCTCCTCACTTCACTCTCCTCTCCTCCTCACTTCACTCTCCTCTCCTCCTCACTTCACTCTCCTCTCCTCCCCACTTCACTCTCCTCTCCTCCTCACTTCACTCTCCTCTCCTCCCCACTTCTCTCTCCTCTCCTCCTCACTTCACTCTCCTCTCCTCCCCACTTCACTCTCCTCTCCTCCTCACTTCACTCTCCTCTCCTCCTCACTTCACTCTCCTCTCCTCCCCACTTCACTCTCCTCCCCCACTTCACTCTCCTCTCCTCCCCACTTCACTCTCCTCTCCTCCTCACTTCACTCTCCTCTCCTCCTCACTTCCCTCTCCTCCCCACTTCACTCTCCTCTCCTCCTCACTTCACTCTCCTCTCCTCCTCACTTCACTCTCCTCTCCTCCTCACTTCCCTCTCCTCTCCTCCTCACTTCACTCCCTCTCCTCCTCACTTCACTCTCCTCCCCTCCTCACTTCTCTCTCCTCTCCTCCCCACTTCACTCTCCTCTCCTCCTCACTTCACTCTCCTCTCCTCCTCACTTCACTCTCCTCTCCTCCTCACTTCCTCTCCTCTCCTCCTCACTTCTCTCTCCTCTCCTCCTCACTTCACTCTCCTCCCCTCCTCACTTCACTCTCCTCTCCTCCCTCACTTCCTCTCCTCTCCTCCTCATTTCACTCTCCTCTCCTCCCCACTTCACTCTCCTCTCCTCCTCATTTCACTCTCCTCCCCACTTCACTCTCCTCTCCTCCTCACTTCACTCTCCTCTCCTCCCCACTTCACTCTCCTCTCCTCCTCACTTCACTCTCCTCCTCCTCCCCACTTCCTCTCCTCCTCTCCTCCTCACTTCTCTCTCCTCTCCTCCCACTTCACTCTCCTCTCCCTCCTCACTTCACTCTCCTCTCCTCCTCACTTCACTCTCCTCTCCTCCTCACTTCTCTCTCCTCTCCTCCTCACTTCACTCTCCTCCCCTCCCACTTCACTCTCCTCTCCTCCTCACTTCACTCTCCTCCCCACTTCACTCTCCTCTCCTCCTCACTTCACTCTCCTCTCCTCCTCACTTCACTCTCCTCTCCTCCCACTTCACTCTCCTCTCCTCCTCACTTCCCTCTCCTCTCCTCCTCACTTCACTCTCCTCTCCTCCTCACTTCACTCTCCCTCCTCACTTCACTCTCCTCCCACTTCACTCTCCTCTCCTCCTCACTTCACTCTCCTCCCCACTTCCCTCTCCTCCTCACTTCTCTCTCCTCTCCTCCTCACTTCCTCTCCTCTCCTCCCACTTCACTCTCCTCTCCTCCTCACTTCACTCTCTCCTCACTTCACTCTCCTCTCCTCCTCACTTCACTCTCCTCTCCTCCCCACTTCTCCTCCTCTCCTCCTCACTTCACTCTCCTCTCCTCCTCACTTCACTCTCCTCTCCTCCCCACTTCACTCTCCTCTCCTCCTCACTTCACTCTCCTCTCCTCCCCACTTCACTCTCCTCTCCTCCTCACTTCACTCTCCTCTCCTCCCCCACTTCACTCTCCTCTCCTCCCCACTTCACTCTCCTCTCCTCCCCACTTCACTCTCCTCTCCTCCTCACTTCACTCTCCTCTCCTCCTCACTTCACTCTCCTCTCCTCCCACTTCACTCTCCTCTCCTCCTCACTTCACTCTCCTCTCCTCCTCACTTCACTCTCCTCTCCTCCCCACTTCACTCTCCTCCTCCACTTCACTCTCCTCTCCTCCTCACTTCACTCTCCTCTCCTCCTCACTTCACTCTCCTCTCCTCCCCTCACTTCACTCTCCTCCTCACTTCACTCTCCTCTCCTCCCCACTTCACTCTCCTCTCCTCCTCCACTTCACTCTCCTCTCCTCCTCACTTCTCTCTCCTCTCCTCCTCACTTCACTCTCCTCTCCTCCTCACTTCACTCTCCTCTCCTCCCCACTTCACTCTCCTCTCCTCCTCACTTCACTCTCCTCTCCTCCTCACTTCACTCTCCTCTCCTCCTCACTTCACTCTCCTCTCCTCCCACTTCACTCTCCTCTCCTCCTCACTTCACTCTCCTCTCCTCCCCACTTCACTCTCCTCTCCTCCTCACTTCACTCTCCTCTCCTCTCCTCCCACTTCACTCTCCTCTCCTCCTCACTTCACTCTCCTCTCCTCCTCACTTCACTCTCCTCTCCTCCTCACTTCACTCTCCTCCTCCCACTTCACTCTCCTCTCCTCCTCACTTCACTCCTCCTCTCCTCCCCACTTCACTCTCCTCTCCTCCTCCACTTCCCTCTCCTCTCCTCCTCACTTCTCTCTCCTCTCCTCCTCACTCTCTCTCCTCCCTCCTCACTTCACTCTCCTCTCCTCCCCACTTCACTCTCCTCTCCTCCTCACTTCACTCTCCTCTCCTCCTCACTTCACTCTCCTCTCCTCCTCACTTCACTCTCCTCTCCTCCCCACTTCACTCTCCTCTCCTCCTCACTTCACTCTCCTCTCCTCCCCACTTCTCTCTCCTCTCCTCCTCACTTCACTCTCCTCTCCTCCCTCACTTCACTCTCCTCTCCTCCTCACTTCACTCTCCTCTCCTCCTCACTTCACTCTCCTCTCCTCCTCACTTCACTCTCCTCTCCCCACTCACTCTCCTCTCCTCCTCACTTCACTCTCCTCTCCTCCTCACTTCACTCTCCTCTCCTCCTCACTTCCTCTCCTCCTCCACTTCACTCTCCTCTCCTCCCCACTTCACTCTCCTCTCCTCCTCACTTCACTCTCCTCTCCTCCTCACTTCACTCTCCTCTCCTCCTCACTTCTCTCTCCTCTCCTCCTCACTTCTCTCTCCTCTCCTCCTCACTTTCTCTCTCCTCTCCTCCCTCACTTCACTCTCCTCTCCTCCTCACTTCACTCTCCTCTCCTCCCCACTTCACTCTCCTCTCCTCCTCACTTCACTCTCCTCTCCTCCTCACTTCACTCTCCTCTCCTCCTCACTCACTCCTCTCTCTCACTCTCCTCTCCTCCCACTTCCTCTCCTCTCTCCTCACTTCACTCTCCTCTCCTCCTCACTTCACTCTCCTCTCCTCCTCACTTCACTCTCCCTCCTCCTCACTTCACTCTCCTCTCCTCCTCACTTTCACTCTCCTCTCCTCCTCACTTCACTCTCCTCTCCTCCTCACTTCACCTCTCTCCCATCCCTCTCCTCTCCTCACTTCCTCTCTCTCCTCCTCACTCACTCTCCTCCCCTCCTCACTTCACTCTCCTCTCCTCCTCACTTCCCTCTCCCTCCTCCTCACTTCTCTCTCCTCTCCTCCTCACTTCACTCTCCTCTCCTCTCCTCACTTCACTCTCCTCTCCTCCGCACTTCCTCTCCTCTCCTCCCACTTCACTCTCCTCTCCTCCCTCACTTCACTCTCCTCTCCTCCTCACTTCACTCTCCTCTCCTCCTCTCTTCACTCTCCTCTCCCTCCTCCACTTCTCCTCTCCTCTCCTCCCTTCACTCTCCTCTCCTCCCACTCTCTCTCCTCCTCACTTCACTCTCCTCCCACTCACTCCTCTCTCTCCTCATTTCCTCCCTCCCACTTCCCTCTCCTCCTCACTTCTCACTCTCCTCTCCTCCCACTTTCCTCTCCTCTCCTCCTCCTCTCTCTCACTTCCTCCCCACTTCCTCACTTCCTCTCCTCTCCTCCTCACTTCACTCTCCTCTCCTCCCTCACTTTCCTCTCCTCTCCTCCTCACTTCTCTCTCCTCCCCCTCCCCCACTTCCTCTCCTCTCCTCCCCTCACTTCCCTCTCTCCTCTCCTCTCCTCCCACTTCACTCTCCTCTCCTCCTCACTTC
>NC_135212.1:4139578-4169578 GCF_052324685.1 Brachyhypopomus gauderio
ACATGGCTTCAGTCGGTTTTCGTTTTCCGTCTATTTTAGATTTTTGCATTGCTGGCTCTGACACAGTTAAGCTTAAAATATGATTACTCTCTCTGCTTTTCCCTCACTTTTACTTTCTTGTACTCTCCCCCTCCCTTCCTTTGACCTTTCTCGTGTTTCCATCCCTTCTTCGTCTTCCTCTCTCTGATAATCGATCTGGCGCCTCTCTCCAACGCCCCGTCGTCCTGCGCGGTCACTTCCCCCTCCGCTGTGACTGCCCATGACAAATGTTTGTCATCTTCTTGTTCCTCTGTGAAAGCGTTACTATAATTTCATCACCCTTCCTCACCTTAACCTCTGTGAGACCTGTTGGGCAGAGTGGCGCATCTGTGTGTGTGTGTGTGTGTGTGTGTGTGTGTGTGTGTGTGTGTGTGTGTGTGTGAGAGAGAGAGAGAGAGAGAGAGAGAAAGAGAGAGAGAGATTACAGGTTTGTGAGGGGGATGTTGCTAATTTAGCCATGACTCTGCAGCAGGCCGGTGAGAGTGTGTGCTATGCTAATGGCACCACTCCACCCACCACGTCACGCCCAGCTGGAGAGCCAATGTTCCTGTCTTTTATAATTACTGTCTGAGCATCTCTGATCTCTGCTCTCACTCTCCTTCTCCCCCTCTTCCTTCCCATCCTCTGACCCAATCCCTCTTTCCACACTCTGTAACAATCACTCGATGGTGATCTTCTCCACTGAGAGGGCTAGCGGATTCCGTCACGGGGGCGTGACCGTCCAGTGGCTTCTGTCCCCAGGTGCTCCAAGACTCTTGATAGCGGAGACGATACGGAAATGCATCGTGAAATCAAAATTCAAGAATCCGTCAATGAGGATTAGGCCCATCGACATATTCCATAGCCTGGAAGTGAAGATCTCGGCGACCCCAGAGCCGTTTGGAGTGAAGGAGGCCCCTAGGGCGACTCCTGATCCTGCCGTCGCAGTGCAGATACGGCTCTCATTTCATCTCTATTTCCAGAGCCTGGACGTGATCGCTGCTTTCATTACAACCATTAAAGCGGAGATGATTCTTTTGTCTTAATTTAATATCCTCGTTAATAGCACTGATGTATGTAACGTCTGTGTCCTGCTATCGGAGCCAAAATCGCTCTGGCCACAATAAAACTGGCAATGAAATCTGGACCCAGTGGACTGTAACTGACAGAAACTGAAGCCAAAGCGACCGCAGAAACCTGAACCGACGGAGCCATTAAAGCTATTTTCTCCCTCCCGTGTTCCTTCAGACGTCTTCGGCGCCGTAGCCAAACGCTAAACGCTGGGATGATAAAAGAATTCCTCTGTGCCTCCACTGCTCCTGAATAACATCGTTAAGCATCCAACATTATCAAGTATGCTTTCGTGCGCTTGCTCCAAGGCTGCTTGCTCAGGAAACATGTCTGCACGAATACTCCTCAACTCAAGACGATGGTAATGGGGAGAGGCAGGGGAGGTCGCCGGGACCTTAGAAGGCTGGAGCACTACGGCAACTCGGATCAGATGTCGGCCCCACGGAGTCCTGCCTCCATAACGCGAAGCTCGTCAATGCCGTTACACGTAAATTCTGCTTCGCGCGTACCGGACCTTGGTGTAGGGTCCCAAGGGACGTCGGTCGAAAACGCGGCCGTCGGCCGGCCACCTACCCCGAGCTTCTGGCCGCCGGCAGGTGACGGAGAGGCACGGTGTCCACGTCGGTACGGATGACGGCAAACACGCTGAGGCCTGCACCCCAGGGACTGCAGCAGTGTGGAGGCCGAAGCGTGACATTTTGACAGGACGCTTGAGTTTGACCAAGCCGGTGACAGCGAGAGAAAGACGTGTCAGGCAGCCCGACACACCACAGGACTGATCTCTCATTTACAGTCCTGATTACAAAGACTGAGAACGAAAACTATATATGGAATGACATTTCTCATGTTTCATGTCTCATCAGCGAGACCATATCTGTCTTTCTTTCTTCCTCTCCATGTGTTTATTTAACACACGCCACTGTCACGTATGTCGCTGCAGTGAGACAGATCTCCAGACTGCAGAGCTCTCTACTGATAAAAGGAGGAGGCAAAAACACACACATACTGTGCAACCCTTAAGGACGAAGGTGAGCTGGTGGCTTACATGCTCCTCCTCTAAGTCGAGCCCTCACTTCAGACCGCCCCCCCCCCCCCATCTCAGCAGCACTGAAGGTGCGCTGGCATGTCACTTCTTCAGCTCTAGGCACACAGCAGGCGACCTGCTGTGACGCTCGTGGCTATTGGCAGCCAGGGGCCTCTGGGGAAACATCATGACGCCCGTCGGCCAGCATGGAGCAGCGTGGAGTGCGTGCACACAGCCCCCCCAGACCCCCCCAGCCAGATGTTCGCTTTAACCTCTCTTGGATTGTTCGTTTTGCTCAGTCCTCCGCCGATCGAGCAGTGGGCTGCAAGCACAGCAGTGGGAATTCTGGGTAAACGCACCGTCTTCTCCCGCCCCTGCAGGGGCAACGGAACCAGCGATGGATTAATATCTGCTCCGACAGTCATCAAACCTCCTCCTGCCTGTGCGAAACGACCCGCTCGCAGATATCACAGTGGAAGCAACACTAACCCTGCAGAGAGGGTTGATGTTGCGATCCAATTCTGTTCCTGCGCTACAACGGGGGTCATATGTGTCACATTGTTCCAGAGTGCTGATCAAAGATCGCCACCTTTAAACAACTTAATCAGTCAGGAAAGACGAGCACGTACTCAGAGGACCGGAGTTCGTTTGTCTCGGTTGGCAACATCTGCCTGCAAAAGTTATTTAATCCATTCACATGATCCGCGTTCTCATCAGTATGCTGCCCTCAGCACACACACAGGAATGCATACGCATGCACGCACACACACGCGCAGTATAATTGTCCTAAGGGATAAATAAAGTAGTATGGTATCATATTGTTTTCTAAATATAATCACTATAGCTTGTGTGACATTAGCTCCACTCCACTCTCCACTAACAGCCTCAGCATCTCAGCTATGGACGAAAGCAGGCAGCATAGGCGCAGATTAGAGGCCCCAGAGCTTTAACCCTGCTTCCATTGCTTGCTACATATCATGGCACACAGGGAAGATGTATTCAGTCAGTCGGTCCAGAAGAGAGTTCCCACCACCAGGGGGAGCTTTCATCACCATTCCCTTCTGCTTTTCTACACAGATCTGTCCCCTTGAGTCTTTTAATGGTCCACCTAAGTATTCAGGGGATTATATTCAGGGGCAAGTGCCTCACACTAGCAAAAGTATCCAGATCCATGAACGGGAGTTAACTTGCAGAAGCACCTTCAGCCATAAAGTGTTATAGTTATTTTGGGTTTAGCCCTGCCAATTTTGTACACTTGAGCTCACTGTCATGCGCTAGCTAACGCTTACACAGCAATTTCACCACAGATGCTTTTTTACAGGCCAGGACCATAACACTTACTTTTCTTCTCTAAGGTAATCACCAATTGGACTGAGTTTTCATCTTTAGCAGTCCAATAAGGTTTGCTTGACAGCGGACACCATTACACTGTATTTTTCCTGTACCTCTGTCTGAGAAACAATCCTTTGGCTTTAGGGTGCAATCGTTATGGCACACTGTAAGAGCTACAAACATTAGGAAATTCTGTGTTCCAGAAATGTTCCAGAAATGTTCCCACCACAGCAGCATTTGACAAAATTCTGCTTTGCTGTGAATTTGAGGTGTTCTTTCAGTTTGCACCTAGATGTTCGAGCAATGGCCTCCGTGTAAAATCACACTGACAACTTTAGGTCTTCAGGAATTTGCTCTGAAGAGGATACCGGTACTTCAGGTCAGAGTAATGTCCTGATCTGTTAGGTTTCAATCTTTCTTTTATATGAGGATCTTGAAGTAGAGGTACCTGTAGGTTTTGATACTTCTAGTGTCCTTCTTCTGATCAGTGCTTTTCAATAGATTATTCTCTGACTGGCTCTGAGTCCTCCCCAGTCTTCTTGACTGACTTTGTTCTGACTCTGTGCATCAGTCTGGTCTACAGGTGGACTCTTATGGTGGACTCTTAAGGAGTTCGGTTCACCTGTATTAAATAAGGTTGCCAGAGTGAAAAGGTGAGAGTTACTTTAAAATTACCACTTTTTTTTTCTCAAATATATTGTTCAGTTTGAGCCACATAGCTAAAAACAAAACAAAAAAACAAAACGTGTACGCATTTGATTTAAATAATTTCATAAACTTACACATTAGAAGGAGGGTCTGACTGCTGACAGGATGACGTATTACAGAACCCTGGCAAAATTCAATATCCTACATCACCTCAGTGTAAACGCAGAATAAACCTGATTTACAAGCACCAGGTCTTTATGCCACATTTGAAATTGCTTTATTGATCAGACTGAATCACATGGACACTTGGCTTGATCAGCTTGGCCATCATGAAACCTGCCTGAATTTGCTGCAGTTTGCTGTAGAAAGGACAGGGGGAACCCGTGCACAAAAGCTGTAACAAACCTCAATCGAATCACTGAGATTATTTGCTAATCTCGCAAGAAATTTGTACCAAAATCTCTACACCGAGCACAGTGAGAGCAGCACTGGGGATTTTGCCATGTGGCTGACATGTTTTGAACCAGCCAACCCCCCCCTTCTGTAAATCCACTGCAGTGTAGCCATCTGTCCATGCAGCTTTAGCCCAGAAAACAAGGCTAGGTGGATGCCAAGAAGCTCGAGGCCTTCCATCAGAGACCTTCCACCCTGCTAGGACAGACCTGACAATATTAAGAGAAGGAGAGTCCCTCATTTAAAAGGCCACTCATTCAGAACCAGGCAGTCTAGCCAAGTGAAAAGCAGGTGGTAGTAGAGAAGGTATAGGAGGCCAGTGGTACACAGCAGTACAAAGAGACCTCCAGTAATGAATGAGCTAGCAGGAATATTAGCCCCCGCCTCGTTTCCCTCTCCGCCTGTAATGAAGCCTGCGTTTCATTCGTATTCCCCTCATTAACATCTCAGTGTAGAAGGACACTGTCAATGCAATATAATGGAGTTCTATGAGACAGACCAATGCATGAATATAGACACTCTGTACACAAACACATGCAAACACTACAGTGGACATACACTCCCCTCCCCCATATAAACACACATACAATACAATAATATAATACAATTACAATTACTTTTGATCTAACAAAAAAAATCATAACATATATTCCACATCTGGAATATAAATATTTTTACAAACATACATGTTGAGAAGGAGCAGTGACTGCTGCATACTGAGTGACTCATGTCTCTTCTGTGTGTGCCTGTGTGGTTCTTTTGATAGCAGTGGATAGAGTAAAATCCTGTGCTGTCTTCTTTCCTGCAGTCATTCACTGTGTGGGGGTTTATAAGCTCCTCCAGGTTAGCAATCGGAGCATGATTTTACTGAGTCATGCATGCATGGGCACACACACACACACACACACACACACACAAGCTGCCTGTAAGTGTATTCCAGGGATCAGTTTAGACACAGGTGAGCAGGTGCACCAACGTATGTGTTTGTGTTTTGCTGGGTGAAGGAAGGAGGTCTGATGTCTGACATGAAGTAGATGAGTCATAAATCACAGGAGGGTCACAGACAGACAGAGAAACACAGACCAAGAGAGACTTATACGGAGAGACAGAGAGACAGAGACAGAAAGGGAAAGTGAGACAGGTGTACCGTTGTGCTCGCGTGCCTGCAATATGGAACGTGTGTGCACACGATACACAGAGCAGAATATGCCGGGATATTGGCGTGTGGATTTGTGGCCGTGCGGACGTTTGTGACCGTCTGTGAGAATGCTGGAAAAGGTACATTTACTTGCAGGTAAAAGGTGCAAGACCACATCTTAGATGACCGACAGCTGTGTGCAGAAACATGCAACATGTGACAGCACAGTCAATCTAGAGAAAACTCCTTTGATCATGGTACGAAATCCCAGCTATAGATCCAGTTACACGTTAGAATCACACCACGGCTCTGCACAAAAAGTCACGTCCAATCCGACGGTTAGCAGTCAGAAGGTCTGCAAAACCCTCTGGATCAAATGCAATTTCACTCTTGAGAAGAGCAGAATCCCCACTATATATACAGTGCTGTTTATGACCCACCCAAAATGGTCATTTAACCCTTCGGTTTTGTTGACCTCACGTTTTTTACTTTAGTGTTCCCGGTCTTCAGAGACCGGTCTGTTTTAACACACAAAAAACCCTTGCAAACACCACCTTGCAAACACCGGCATAAGGTGTGTGTGTCTGTGTCTGTAGGTGTGTCTGTAGGTGTGTCTGTGTGTGTGTCTGTGTGTGTAGGTGTGTGTGTGTGTGTGTGTGTGTGTGTTTAGGTGTGTGTGTAGGTGTGTGTGTGAATGAGTGAGTGAGTGAGTGAGTTGAGAGTGTGTGTGTGTGTGGTGTGTGTGTGTGTAGGTGTGTGTGTGAATGAGTGAGTGAGTGAGTGTGTGTGTGTGTGTGTGTGTGTGTGTGTGTGAGAGAGAGCGAGTGTGTGTGTGTGTGGTGTGTGTGTAGGTGTGTGTCTGTGTGTGTATGGGGATGTTTTCTGTCTGATAGATGAATATATTCTGAATACCCATTCATTTCCTGTGATGGTCACGCTTGACCGGCAACAACACAGATGTAAAACGTTGGTTTAAAACACTCAAAATTCAATGAAAAAGATGATCATCACTTTTATATGTTCCAGTGCATAGTGTGGAGGATGGCATAAGGCCTTGCAGCAGTCAGATGTAAAACACAATATTTATGAGTGGTTTAAGTTGTAAATCGGTCAGATTTGACCCGAACACGACAGGAGGGTTAAAAAAATAATAATAATTCTAATAATCTTATGAAATGAACATCCAAATTTCAATTTGTAAAGCAGACCTTCCAAATAAGGGACATACATTTTTTTTTTCATTTTCATATATTCAATCAAAGTCATTTCTCTCTCCAAAAACTGAAAAAATGCCATTAAAATTTTAGTTAGCAGCTTGTGGCACTTACTTTTGCAGCCATTACTCCAAACAAACATCTTCTGTAACCACAAACGAGTGTCTCACATCTGCTTTTTGAGAGTTTTGCCCACTTCTCCTTGCAGAGAGCTGAGAGTGGTTGGAGGGCAAAGCCTACAGTGCCTCCTTTAGATCTTTCCATAGCATTTCTATGGGATTGAGGTCTTGACTGGCCAATCCAGAGTGTAAATCCTTTTTCTCCTGATCCATTCCTTGGTAGTTTTGCTGGAATGGTTTGGTTTGTTGTCTTGTTGCATAATCCATTTCCATCTCAGCTCCAACTCCTTGACTGATGGCAGGAGATTCTGGACAGGAATTTGTTGATTGATCTCCACCACCATGCTTCACTGTTGGGAGAAGGTTCTTCTCATATGTAGTGTTGACTTTTTTCAAACATGGCACCTGCATTTGTGGCCAAAAAATTAAATTTTGGACTCTCTGGAAGGCTTTAAATGGGCAACTTTGTTATTTCTTGAGTGCAGAAGCTTCCTTCTAGTAACTCTCCCATGAATGCCACGTCTATTGATATTTCACCTGATTGTCAACACGTACATTTACCGCAGATGATGCCCGAGAGGTCTGCAACTCTCTGAAGGTGGTATGAGGGTTGGTTGGTTTCCTCTCCCCTTAAATCTTTTCCCAAGGATGTCTCATTTGATTGGTCTGCTTAACTGATTACTTGAGCACTCACATGTGTTACAGTGTTTCACCTGAGTCTTTTACCTAATTGACTTTATCAATGCAGCTGTGGTTCATTTACTTTTGCACATGCTCTGATTCCACATTTCATGTAACTTACTAACAAGGCAGTCATGGTCCTGTGGTAGGGAATTGGTCTTGTGACCGGAGGGTCATTGGGTCGATTCCCAGGCCTGAGGCCATGACTGAGGTGCCCTTGAGCAAGGCACCTAACCCCAACTGCTCCCCGGTCGCTGGGTTAGGGCTGCCCACCTCTCTGGGCATGTGTGCACCACAGCCCCTTAGTAATCACTAGTGTGTGTGTTCTAATTGCACAGATGGGTAAATGCGGAGGACAAATTTCGATTGTGGTGAAAAATCACAATTGACAAATATGTCACATTTCATTGCATATCTTAACAACTCTACATTTCCCTCAAAACATCCATCCATTATCTGAACCGCTTAATCCCACTAGTCGGGGTCACGGGGGGCTGGAGCCAATCCCAGCATCTCCAGGCAAAGGCAGAGTACACCACAGGCAGGTCGCCAGTCCACCGCATGGCCAACACACACACTCACACCTACGGGCAATTTAGAGTAATCAATCAACCTAACACGCATGTCTTTGGACTGTGGGAGGAAACCGGAGTACCCGGAGGAAACCCACGCAGGCACAGGGAGAACATGCAAACTACACACAGAGCAGCCCAGACCGAGAATCGAACCCAGACCGCCTTGCTGTGAGGCGACAGTGCTAACCACCACACCACCATGCCACCTCCCTCAAAACAAGTAAATCAAATTGATGACCATAAACCTGACATTTCATATACAAAAACATGATGATGACACAAGAGAATCGTAGACATAAAAGGAAAATCTAAACTACTCAAGCAGTTCACAAACTTTCAAGCAGCACTGTATATAATATATGGAGAGAGATTCAAAATCATAGTGAAGTAGCAAATTACATAAGGTCTTCAAAGAAATGCGACATTTCAGAGAGGTCCATCAGCTGTGCAAGCAAAGTGCTTCTATGTTCTGAGAGGTGGATCCAGTCTACATTAGAAAAAGCAGATGTTTAAATAATAACTCATTCCACTGGGGTTCGAACAGTTACTACCTCTACATCTTTTAACGCAGTACATTGCAGTTATTCTTCTTGTGCAAGAATCTTCTTTGGGGATGTGTGTGTGTGTGTGTGTGTGTGTGTGTGTACTTTTGACTCCTGCCCGAGTTAATGCATTATTCCTTCTTTATTGAAACCCGTGTGGAAAATAAACAGAAAATTAAATGGTAGCTTTAGATCACCGAAGAGACAGGAAAAAGTTAATCATTTTAGAGAATTTTTAAAAATATATTTTAAAAATAACATTTGTCTTTCATAATGTTTGTGAATTGTTAATTAATGTGTCAATATATTTTTCAGCTACCATCAAACTAAAGTTACACTTCACATTAAACTAATGAGTCTTGAGTCCAAAATGTCTTAGTTCTGTTACTGTCCAGCTAACTTCAGCTTCCGTCTCAAAAACACTGTCTGGCATTTCCAGCTCCATGTCTCACTGCAGGGATCATTCACTAATAGGTATTGTAGCAGTACTGTAAAAATCCTTTACCACTGTAGTATGTCAGCATACTTTTCTATTTAGTACATTTGCAGGCTATATTATGACAAGCTTTTTGACTTTGAATTTTTGGAAAACGTTTTTTTAATGACGTTACCTAAGAGGGGTTGCAAACGGATGGATCTCGCTCTTGTGAAGTGCTTTATGCTGTTTTATAAAGAACCTGGTGTGCTTACTGCGGAGTCCCTCTATAGGGAGGAGCCCATGCCCAGCGGAGACTGTTGTGTAGCACAAACTGCGTAGTTTTAATAAATCTCGAGATCATTCAGTGCTGGCCTCAAAACACTTGGGCCTTAAGCTCTGAATGCCCACCCCTAACGACGTCTCTGGAAGACGACACTAATTGCTGGAGTAGTTTCTCTGGGGACGGTTGAATTCAGCGATGAGAGCGTTAGTGAAGACATGCACAGAGATGATGGATAATTAGTTCGGGATCACAAACCAGTGTCCCACTCCACGACTTTCTAGGCACCGTATTACTACTTCTCCATCAACGAAGTGCTGTTGCTCGAGCTGACGCCGGGACGCTTTGAGCTTAGCAAACGTTTTTAATTATGGAAAAGCAGGTAAAAAAGTTTATGACGTGACACTGGGACCCCGCCCTTCCTCACAGGGTCGGTAGTTCCAGAATGGCATGATTATAGGGCCAGAAGAGTACCAACTTTTCTGGTCAAAAACCTGTTGTGTGGTGAAAAGGCACGGCACCGTTCAAGATACTGGTACTGGCATAATGGGAAATGTGCTACAAGTGTTATGGTGGCTCTTTAAATTGCAAATCATTTTCATATAGCTAAGACTATGAAGAGAATGGCTTTAAAGTTTATATTTCATCATAATACGCACAATAAACAAACAAAATAAACCAGAACATTCAAAAACCAAATAAAACCAAAGTGTCCTTGGAGATGATGTGTCTAATGTATCTGTTTCCCCACCTGGTGGCCATCTATTCCAAAACAAATCTGAATGATGCCTATTTAAATGTTAGGGAACGGGACAGTAAGATCAGCCTTGTCTGTAAGCAAATTCAATTTACAAACCATTGTCATGGCATGACAGCTAATTGATGGCACAATTTATTCTCATTGAATTACATTTGTCGTCTAATGCATATACACACACTCAGATTTAAAGCACGGGCTATTAATACCGAAGCCTAAACAGAAAATGAATCAGGTGGAGCGACCAATTTTGCGAAACGTGACGGAAAACACGGCAGTGGTGCAAACCGACAAAAGGTTTCTGCTTGCACACTGCATCGTCTCCTGGACCTCCTCCAAGATACATGACTAATCCCCTGTGAAGTGGTTGCATGATCATCCCAGAGAAGGAGAACTCTGGAGCTCTCTTAGGAAAAGTACAGGAGACCCATTCTCCCATTCTTGGGAGAGACTGATACACCCCCCCCCCCCCCCCTCTTTCTGTTTCTCCCCTCCAAACCTCATTTGTCTGGGAAATTGGCCAAAAGCAAGCACGATGATGAAGTGGTACCGGGTGGCAGCTCACACTTTCGGACGCAAATCGAGCTGAATTACGCTGTCACCTCTCATGCAGAGAAGGAGCACAGAGAAGACGGCGCGGCTGAAACTCGATCTGATATAGCTCCCGGTCTACAGCTACAGCAGTTATATATTAACACAAACCATTTCCCCGGGGAGTCAAAACATTACTGTTAGATGTTTCGCCTCTCAGCTTTGCCTCTGGTCCTGGCAGAAGACACCTCAGGTTCCAGAACGTGTTCCGCAATATGGAAAAGATTTTGCTTATAATCAGCTGACGTGTAGCTTATATCACAGAAAACAGGATCCACGCGCCAGATATGTAATCAGATTGCAGAATGGTTTGAGATTAAGCCTACACACAGGAGCAGGTGGGTATCTGGGCAGAGCATGAACGGAGAAGGGGGGGGGGGGGGGGGGACGCAGTGACACATGAAGGTTGGCGGGCGGAGGTCTGAGCGTTCTGCCTGACCCGCACCACCCAGGTCGACTACTGAAGCCGAGTCACGCCGAGGTCATGGCCCAATGTCGATCAGAATCTGAGCCACTCAAGCCACATAATCCTACCATTTCTTTTGCTCGCGGCTGTGTGTCTCCCTCATATTTCTCTCGTTTCTCCGGAGGGTCTTAGGACTCTTTGGTTGTAAACTCAGTCTTGTATTGAAGCCTTGATGTCTTCCATCCGCCACTCTGATTCATCTAAGCCAAAACTCAAAGGGATGATCCCCTCTGAGACGGCTGGGAGCAGTGGGGAACCGTGAGGAACACGGCCCAGAGTGGGACATGCTCGGAGAACGCAAAGACAGGAACACTGTGGAGCAAGGAACACTGGGAGACTGGGGAGTACCAGGCTTGTAGAAGACTTTGAGACCAGAATCAATACTGGGACTGCTGGCCATGGTGGGAATAGTGAACCGCTAGGACATGATAACAGCTCCCAACAGACCTGTTGGATGCACACAAGGGTTTTTCCACTCAAAACCTCCCAGGCCTACATGTATCTAATCTAATCCAGTCTAATCTAATCTAAACAAGAAGCAGATCACCATTCTGATTAGTCATTAGGTTCATGTGTGCACGAGCTTGTACGGCACATTCAGTACCCGAGGCCGCATTAGCCAACTGTCCAGAGAACTCGAAGCCATGAACCATGAAGTGAAAAGGTTGTGTGCTCTGTGCTGTGTGCTTATTACTGTAACTCCAGGCAAAAGTATCGGCTCAGTAACACATTACCCCTTCACATATACATATGCATAAGGTTCATTATGAATAGCATATGCATCCTCATGGGGAAATGTATGCATTTGATGCATATCTTGTGTCTGTGAGTTTGTGTGTTGCACATATTTAAATGACTGTTTCTATGTGAACACAGTTTTTAAACCATGTTTGCTCCGCCCCATCTTACAAGGCTGTTGCTGCCTGGTTGCCTCTGTGGGCGTGAACATGTGCTTATTTCTACACTTATCTGCTAGAAGCTGCTTATAAGACATGGACACACACAACGCGAGCGAGCCGTCTCGCCGAGTAAGTGGAACGCACAGTGTGACGTCAACAGGAGTCCTGTGGGGTAGCGGAGGCCACACACAAACCACTGGGCCTTTCACCTGCTGTCAGAGGCCAGCCACTGCCTTGACACTGAGAGAGAGAGAGAGAGAGAGAGAGAGAGAGAGAGAGAGTGTGTGTGTGTGTGTGTGTGTTTGCATGCCTGTGGAGTGATGAGTACTTGTAGATATGGCCTTTCCTCCATAATCTCCTCCCAGCATCTCCTCTGGGAGTGCAGTTTTCTACTCTGCCTAGACACCACTGAATTTGTTTCACAATCTCTCTCCTACTGTCTGCATCCATCCGTCTCTCTCTCCCTCTGTGTGTATCCATCCATCTTTCTCTCCCATTCCTCCCTCTGCTCCTGTCGCTAGCATTTGTGCCGTGCTGGGTCCGTACACCACACCGGTAATTAGGGCAGGACCGGTCCACCCCCATGGCTTATGAACAACCTCACCCCCCCCCCCCCCCCCCCACATAGACAGACACACACACACACACACACACACACACACACACACACACACACACACACACACACACACACACTGCTCATCCTCTACTCTCTTCCTCACTGTGTCACTGTGCCTCTTTCTGCATGTCTCAGCTTTCTTCAGTCTTCCAATGAGAGATTCCAACTCTTAATTGCTCCTGCTTCTCTACACCCCATGGGCATGCAATCCATCTCTCCCTCCCTCCCTCATTTTCTCTCTTTCTCACTTATTGCATGCCTTCACATGCACACATGACACACGCCCTCACACAACTGAGTCGTTTGAAAGGCATCGCCACACCCCCCGTAGCACCTTGGTGGCGTGTTGCCATCAGAAGCCAGGGGAGGGGCCTGGAGGTGCAGCCCATGGGGGGGGCGGATCCCCCAGACGGTGTCTCAGGTCTTCAGTGGGGTCTTCTCCGCCTCCAGACGCACAGAGCACAAACTAGCCGCCCACATTCGTGTGTGTATATGTGCTCGTCTGCCGTACATGCTCGGTCACAGACGTACGGATGATTGCAGCGTGAGAAGCGTGACAACAGCCCCCGGCGGCTGATGAAGGTTAGAGCGCATTGGGGATGAGATGGACCCCGGGGGCTGACGAGAGGCTGTCCTTTATTAATGCACTGCGTAGTGCGCCCCCTGCTGGTCTGCTTACTGCATCATGCGCACCAGCACAGCAACCATGAAGGGTCTGCCAGCCCGGAACACAAATGGAGGGTACCCTTCCAACCGAACTCTGTCTAAACCACCACTGACTTCCATCTGACTGGGAGCTCTGAGCCAATGGATGAGCAGATGGTGTCACACATTACATAAAGGTACTATTATGCATACAGTGAGCTTTTGAGGGCAGTAAAGCAGACTTACACTAACATCTAAAATTGACAATTCTTCAACTGTATGTCCATTCAACTGCAACCAATATCTGTCCAGAAACCTGGACTTGTGGTGGGGAAAACAAACACTGCAGTAATTCAATTCCGGTATTAAATGTGCTTAAACAAACACTGTAGTAATTCAATACCAGTCTTAAATGTGCTTCAACAAACACTGTAGTAATTCAATACCAGTCTTACATGTGCTTAAACAAACACTGTAGTAATTCAATACCAGTCTTAAATGTGCTTAAACAAACACTGTAGTAATTCAATACTAGTCTTAAATGTGCTTCAACAAACACTGTAGTAATTCAATACCAGTCTTAAATGTGGTTCAACAAACACTGTAGTAATTCAATACCAGTCTTAAATGTGGTTCAACAAACACTGTAGTAATTCAATACCAGTCTTAAATGTGCTTCAACAAACACTGTAGTAATCCAATACCAGTCTTACATGTGCTTAAAAAAACATCCAGGAGTCTGGTTACTGTCTCATGCCCTCAAGTTATGACAGGAAGTTGAACAAAATACATGGACTTTGACATCCATTCTCATTGGCAGTGGGGATCCTATCCAAAAGTTAAGAGACCATTCGAGGTGAGAAACTGCAAGCGAAAACATAATTTTATCTTGCACTGGTCAATTTTGAGCCATTTTGAGCCATCGTGCTTCAGTCACTTGCAGTAGATTGGATTGGTGAGCCTGTTGTGAAGGTCGGTGCATCACAAATCTTCCAGACCGTCTTCCGACCTGCCATTCCAAAGGAGCAATTCGATTTAGGAAGGGGAAGCTTCCCGAGCTTGTGGCTGGGATGTATTTGTATATTTGTACTTTGCAGTCAAACCAGGCGATATGAAGTGGATGAGTGGAGTGGCGTGGGGCAGGTGTTCTCCAAGCAGTGTGCCAGCACCGAGGGACACTGTCAGAAAAGCAATCTGTCATAACTGCTGTACAACACAGTGCCCAGAGACCTGCGGCCTGAGAAGCCTCAAGCAACTACGACAGACTGACCACTGGTTTCAGTCTCCCACTGCTGCCGACAGGTCTCCACGCTGCAGCGTCATTGGCTAGAACAGTCTGCAAGTGGGAGACACATGAAAAGTTTAGAAAGTAGCACCAGGGAATCCACGGGAGGTCTTGCTATTTTCAGATTCAAATCCCCTATATCAAAATTGCTTTAGCTTGCACTTAAACTGGAGAGAAGAATCGTTAGCTAGCAGGGTCCAGTACCCCAATGCATTCTGGTACCCCAATGCATTCTGGTACACCAATGCCTCATATACTTTCCACTATTTAAATGGCACTGCAACAAAGCCAAACCTTTCTACAATTCTACACAATTCCACATTTTAGGGTTCCACAATCTTTTAGGGATCTTAAGCCCCTTCATATAAAAACGGGTTAAATCATTCGGATGTAGAGGTCATACCTTTGTAAATCCACTTTAAATATGGGGTGTGGCTTGTGAATAGGGGCGCTATCCACTAGAGCATATGTTTTTATAAAATACACAAAAACAACCTTTTCATCAAAATCATCTTCTCAACCTTAAGAATGAACATTTGACCCATTTGAACATTTTGCACCAACAGAACAAAGTACTTTTTCCCCTCTTCACAGTCAGCCAGCCACACGGTTTAGTCGCAACCATCCAGGAGTGAGTCACAAAGAGCACCTGGATGCTAACAGTCGGCTGGATTGATGAGTCACACACACACACACACACACACACACAAGAGCACTACTCCACACTTGCTGGTCATACACCCAGTACTGGGCTCTAGGTACTATGGAGCATCACGGGAGAGGTGTTGACGCGTCTTCACACTACAGAAGAACGGGTGAATTTATAGACATCATTACCAAACGTGGGTTGTAATGTGCTACATTTACCACATTACATTTACTTAAGCAACTTTTTTAACAAATTTGAGCACTTTTGCAGTTTTTTACGACTGCTAACGTGCGTTTGTCCGATCTGTAGTCACATTTTCAAAACTAAACACAGTGAACACAACATCAGTCTTGAGTGGCTATACTGTACAATTAGTACAATTCATGTTTTTGCAAATTTTTTTGCACATTGCAAGCATTTTTATACAATGCTTACATTTTCTATAAACACAAGGTTATCGAATAACAAAATTCTGGATAATTTTTGTCTTATTTACAAATGCTTGCAGCAGCATGTCAAAAATGAAAGCCTAAGGTTCAAAACCTTAAATATTGTATACAGTTTTTGACGACTGCTAACATGCGTTTGTCCAATCTATAGTCACATTTTCAAAACTCTAAACTCATTGAACACAACTTCAGTCTTCAGTGGCTATACTATTAGTTCAATTCATGTTTGTGCCATGAATTCAATTCATGGCACAAAATGCAGTCATTTTACATGTTTTTATAATGCTTACATTTTCTATACACACAAGGTTATCCAATAACAAAATTCTGGATCATTTTTGTCTTATTTACAATTGCTTGCACACAGCATGTCAAAAATGAAAACCTAAGGTTCAAAACCTTAAATACTGTATAAAATGCAAAGTTCTGCAAAAACAAAGGCAGCTGAAAAGCTATTACTATAATACATATTTTTTGCACATATAGACCAATGAAATAAAATGAAGTACAGTAATGTACTGGGTCAGGGAGGAGCAAATATAACAATTTGTCCTGCAATCTCAAGTGCTGGTTTGGTCCTTCACAAATGCCAGATTGGTCCCTATAACAGTGACCTCCTTCTTTCGTTTTTGAATGAACTCTACCAACAACTGGTTCCAGAAGCAGAAAGGGAACAGGTGGGAGGAAACACGAGGACATCTGTGACGTGACAATGTAGCATTTTGTCATTCTCATGTCATCACAAACTGGTTTATAGACCATCCAAGAGTGATGTCCCTTTTCCTCCCGCCCATCTCACCTTTCCTCAACCCCACTAAGCAACTTTTTTCAGTCTGGAGGTGGAAGGTGTATGATCATCGGCCCCATGACCAAATGTCCCTCATGGATGCAATGGATCCCGGCTGCAGAGACATTTCAGCTGAAGACTGCCAGGGGTGAATAAGGCATACCAAGCTTTTCTTTCCCAGGTGCATGGCAAGGACTAACATCAGATGTGATGTGGATGAAAACATGTGGCCAACTTCTGAAGACCACTTACATTACACATAACAAGACTGTTCAGTTTTGTATTCTGTTTTTTCCCCCTTGTGTGGCTTTTTTTGTATGTGTGTATTTTTACACATATGGGACCATGGCTAATTATGTTTACAATTACGGTAATTATTTTTGGGGTTAGGCCACAATTTACAGTAATGTCCCTAATACAGTAAAATATACCCTTTACTGCAAAACTGTTACTGACTCCTTTTTTGTCTAATCTACATTCCATATAGTACCTAACAGTAAATATCACTCATTGTGTAGACAGTATGTTGCCAAAAATGTACATTTGAAAAAAAAAAAGTCCAAATGAAGCGGATTACAGTAAAAATGAACCGACTAAGAAAACAGATGTTACTGTAAAATGTTTGTTGTTTTCTGGGAGAGAGTAAAATATTACATGTAATACTGTTTCTGTATTGCCATCAAATGATAGTTTTTTTGCAGTGGTTGTACAGTGATTGAG
The DNA here is from genome assembly GCF_052324685.1 of Brachyhypopomus gauderio. Taxonomy (NCBI): domain Eukaryota; kingdom Metazoa; phylum Chordata; class Actinopteri; order Gymnotiformes; family Hypopomidae; genus Brachyhypopomus; species Brachyhypopomus gauderio. The sequence continues at coordinate 4,156,959 of NC_135212.1, forward strand.
AATGTGTGCTAGTGTTTGAAAGAATGATTGGATACTGAACCAGGTTTGTTGAGTTTTAACAAAGTTGGTGTATAAAGAGAAAACTTTGTTTGCGTTTTGAAATGCAGAGTTGTTATTTAGTTAAGAAAATGTGCTTTTGAACACGATATTAACTATTTGGTTATATGTGTGAGGTCAATGTGTTGCTGTGTTTAGAGTTTTGAAAATGTATCACAAGTATTGGGAAACATATGTTAGCAGTCATAAAAACTGTAATAGATTTAGAAAGGATACTTGGGATTTGTGAGGTCAAAAGAGTACTTTTACTCTTTTACATTAATCTTGGTTCCTCCAGTTAAATTTTAATTCCAAACATATTTTTCAAGAGAAAAACACTGTGTGCTGTGCAAAAGATTAAGGTTTGTTACATTTCTTTCAACCATCTCCAGATGCAGTAGTTTAACTATCTAACTAGGTATCTAACTTTTAAGAAGCTCTTAAAAACTTACCTTTTTAGTATTGCCTTCTTGAATATGTAGGTTCACATGTGTCCGTGTTTATGTATATGTGTGTCCCTTTTCTCATCTGCTGCTTCTTTCTAATGTTTTTAGTTATTTAATGATTTATTTTAAATTGTTGTGACTTATTCTAATCCTTTTTAGTTTATTTAATCTCTTGTTGCCTATTCCCTTGTAAAGTGTCCTTGTGTGTCTTGAAAGGCGCTTATAAATAAAATTCTATTATTATTATTATTATTATTATTAGGTAGCAGGGTAATTCATCTCTTCCTAGGGTCTGATGTTCTAGGCCAGGGGTCACCAACGTGGTGCCCGCGGGCACCATGTTGCCTGCGAGGACGTCATGAGTCGCCCGCGGGCTTGTTTTAAAAATAGCTCACTATACTGCCATGCACCACAGCGCTGCATCGTTTATGTTTTTGCTACTATTATAGATTGTCCGCGGTTGCTAGCGGTCTTCCTGCTTAGCAATTGACACGCACACCCCCCCCCCCCCCCCCCCCGGCTCAACAACATTCGTTCGATTGATGTTGATGTGTATTAATCTGGTAGCCCTCCGCAATAATTGGTATCCAAGAAGTAGCACCCGGTTTCAAAAAGGTTAGGTGGCCCATATATAGCACATAAGGGGAACCTGAAAAAGATTTCTCACCTATGCATTTGCTTAATATGATATGGACAATTGTGAAAACTCATCTAAGGGGCTGTAGAGTTAGTATTTGAGGCAGAGGCATTGCAAGGTTCAATTGCAATATACATATAACGAAAATAAAATGTCTAGTTACTTTGAGAAAGATCCCCAGAATAGTCACACAAATCAGGCTAATCACAAAGTCATGACACAAGCTACAGTGATGATTATATGCCCAATTTTTAGTCAATATCAAAACCTAGCTAGCTGCAACAATTGGCACAGCAGGTTAGCTAGCTGACTAGCCCCATGTCTAGTTACTGATGAAATACCCCACCATAGCTGCTTTTGGGTTCAAAGTTGTAATTAGGTTGGTGGTTTCAGTCATTTGATTGGATGGTCAAAGAACTCTGCATCCAAACTGCATCTGTAGACTTGCGCAAGCAAAAAAATAATAATTTCTTGATTTAACAGCTATTTTGTCAACCCACAATGGCTGAAGGAGGAGAAGAAAGTGATTTAGTCACAGATTTACTTACAAAACCATTTTCAAGATGGACGTTTCAATAAAAAAGCTGGACATGTTTAAGAAATGGCAGGAAATCCCGAAGCTAGCATAACTGTCACAACTGGGAAAAGGATTCGTCCACCACATTCACACACCCTTGGCTCACAGTCTCTAAGTAAAATGCATTTTATTGCCTTTTTTAATAATATTGTCATTTTATTATGCTATTGACACTTACTTGATGTGTGTCACAGCTGTGGCTACAGTGGAAGGAGACTTGTTGAATTGTGCTACATTGCTTTAGACGTTATACTCGCTACATGGTTTACCTGTGATGCAATGACTCGTTATACTACATTCCTGCATAATATTGATGGTTTCAGTAGCCATAATGATGTTATTAACAGGTGAACTTGTTCACGCAGTATGCCACTGAAGTACTGTGAGTGACATACACGGCTCACCACTGCCTTCCAATAACATCCAGTAACTTCAAACATTTCTTATGCTGTCTTGAATTTAAAAGTACTTGAAATGAAGAGATAGTACATAATAGTTTGTATGTTTTATTACAATTAATTTGAATTATGCTTTTTTCATTTATGTTTTGGGGCATATTGATGTTCGTGTTTCTATGTGCTGCCTAAATCAGTGATTTTGCAGGTCTATTGTGGTTACAATGGTTAACAAAAGACTGAGTCTCTTGTGTCCGTATCTATTATTTCATGCTGAATCCAAATATAATTCCAAAATTTCTCTATTACCCATAGTTGTGTGTGTGTGTGTGTGTGTGTGTGTGTGTGTGTGTGTGTGTGTGTGTGTTACCAAGGGAAGTTAGGCCATGTTTATGATAGGCCATCTTTAGACTACAGCTGGAAACTGAAGAGGAATGCTCCTGAGGTCAAATACAGGCAAAAATCATACACCTGTACAGCATACTGGCACATACTCACACATACTGGCACATACTCACACATACTCGCCCATACTCACACATACTGGCACATACTCACACATACTCGCCCATACTCACACATACTGGCACATACTCACACATACTGGCACATACTCACACATACTGGCACATACTCACACATACTCGCCCATACTCGCACATACTCACACATACCTTATGTGTAAAAACAGCCTTACTTATGAATAACTAATATATTCATTTATATACATTGCCTACTGTATTTTATTGCTTCTGCTTTTTACTTGCTGTCCTGTGGTTCATAAGTATGACAAGTGCAAATGGTTTTATGTTCAACCTTATGCAAAATAGACTTACAAAAGAAGAGCATGTGTGTGTGTGTGTGTGTGTGTGTGTGTGTCTGTGTGTGTGTGTGTGTGTGTGTGTGTGTGTGTGTGTGTGTGTGTGTGTGTGTGAAGAGAGAGAGAAAGGTATGTGCTGGGGTGAAAGAGCAAATTAGAAAAAGACAATGTGAGGGAGAGAGAAAAGAACAGATAAACAGAGAGAAAGTGATTGCAGTCTAATTACTTTACCACGCGGCGACACAAATCAGCCAGCAGAGAGCTGCTCCTCAGTGCCTGGCAAGGAGTCAAAGACCCAGGAAGAGGTGGAGGAGAATGGAGATGATGAGAGGAAATGGGAGAGGTGATGGAAGGGTTAGACTAGACTAGGGCTAGACTAGATTCGGGTAGACTAGATTTGGGTTAGACTAGACTAGCATTAGACTAGACTAGGGGTAAACTAGATTAGGGTTAGACTAGACTAGCGTTAGACTAGACTAGGGTTAGACAAGACTAGGGTTAGACAAGACTAGGGTTAGACTTATTGCTCGACACAGCAAGAAGACAGACCTAGCAAATAAAAATGAGAGGGGGGGGGGGGGGGGGTGGGCTGAGGAGAGTATGAGGGTCTTCTCTGGGTGATTGGTCAGAACGCAGAGTAAACACACACATGCTGCGGTCCAGAGTGTGTGTACAAGCAAACAGCACCACTCCCATCTGGCAGCAAGCCCTGAAATCCCTCGAGGAACCTCAAGTCAGATACGTGTCACCTGTGTTCCACTCTATACACGCCTGGGGCAGGTACTCGGGGCCCGATGGTCCTGACCACCAGTCCAGCACCACCAAAATACGGATCACAAATAGGAAAGGAGGGTGGTCTGCTGTAAAGAAGGGCGGTCTCCTGTCATTATTAGAGTGGCACACAGAAAGCCGCTGGTAAAGCTCTGGGTGACGTCGTCATGTCAGCTTAAGAAGAAAAGAGAGCATCTGTTGATCACTTAAAGGCTTAGTGTCATTATATTCCCACACTATGAACTTAAAAAAAGACACTGTCTTAACATCATGATCCACATAAAAGCTATTATGATCTGTACTGAACAAAAAATAAAGGGAACAAAAAACCCTGGAATGCAACATTTAAGCAACTCATTTCAATTCTCTAACACGCATCTCAGTTTTTATCGTTCTCTGTTCAGAAGTTCAAAACACGAACAGGCTTAAAGCTTGACTTGAAAGAGCCGAGTAGTCTAGGGAGTGTTGGCAGATTCAAATCTCCCCAAGCATTGATGGTCCAAGGTTTAGAATTATGATTATTCCGTGACGGCTGGGAGATGATTCTGTCGTATTTGGTATTCTGTGGTGACTATGCTGAAACACTGCAGACTGTTGAAGGTGACTGTTTGCCTTCGTTTACATCTCATATACAATGACACCATGCCGTGTTTATGGATTTTTGCACCCCAAAAAATCGAAGGGAGCGTGAGACGTCAGAGTGCAGCCAGACACTTTGCCCCCCCCCCCCCCCCCCCCCAAAAAAGGAAATCTTTAGTCTCCGTGCAAAATAAGAAGGTGAACTTTGATAGAAAAACAAAGACTAGAAAACATTTCAATGGGTGCATTGTCACAGACTGAATTTTTACAAGCGAATTGAGTAGTGAAAGGTGCTAAGACACAAAGCAACGTTAGCGAAGAGGAGACAAACAACGCAGGCAAAAAATAACAAGAAACGCCACAAAACAAGTCTCACACAAAGCTCAAATAAAGCTCAAATTAAGATCCAGCACCTAATCAGGAGAGAAATCCATTAAGCAGTTGACATCAACACCCTCTCAAGGCCTACAACCTTCTAACTCTTATTATGTACACCATAACACAGAGCATGTAAGTGGGGCTGAAGTGTATGGAATAGACCATGTTGTGTTATCTGCAGTACCTCACCATTAATGAAACAGTGTTTTCTGCACAGACTTTCCTGATTCGGATAAAAAAAAAAACAGTTCTTATTACAAAATGCTGCACCACAAACTGCCCCTTTGTTAAGCATGTCCTCTAATTGTTACATTACAGATAGATGTCTAGGCTGTTTGAAACCAATAGATTTCTTGCTATGTAACATGTTTAAAGAGCTGCCATCCGAAAACAAATGTTTCCTTTTTGCAAGAAAAATCCACTGGTCCAGCACTCTGCAGGAGACACTTTTGACCATTAATTAAGTCATCATAGAATCCTTTCTTTCCAAATCTCTCTCTCTTCAATGAAAGCCAATGCAATAACAATAATTAAACAGCACAACCCCCAAGCAGAAGCAGTGAAATCTTAGCATTATGAAGCAGTGCTGGAATTGAAAGTTTAGCACAAGGTTCAACTTCCTACAAAATGTTGCAGCACATTCGGTAAATTATTATGAAAAAACTTTACACATTGTTTGAAATGCAAGGCCATCTGCTAAATATGTTGTAGTTGTAGAAATATCAGTTTTTAAAATGCTACAAAAATCATTTTGCAGAGCTGCAAAGAACAGACTTTTTATAATAACACACTGTAAGCCTTTGCACTACCAATTGAGCCTACTATATATGGGGCATCAGTGGCCTAAAGGTTAGACATGGAGTCGGGGATCAAAGCATCTAACCTCCCAACTGCTCCTCGGTGTGTATTCACTCCAGATGGGTTGACTACAGAGAGGATTTCCCCAAGGGTATTAATAAATTTTTTACTTCTACTAGCCTGGGCTGTGCAATAATATCATATTAAGCACCAAAACCCCAGTGACTCAACGTTAATCCAGCTCTGTAACATTACCCCTCTGTTAAAAGGGGGCAAAAAAGTTAAAAAACAGGAACCGAGTCCCTGCCAGCCGTCTCGGACACACCTAGCCAGGAACAGAGCGTGAGCCTGTGCCCAAGGAAGACCGTGACGTATCGCCTGAGGCTGAAACTGAATAAGAGGAATGAAATGTGCCCCCAGATGCATTTATACAGTTGTGCAGTGTGAATGATTCAGAGAATGAGTCTGAAGATGGAAAGAGTGGTTGAGACGATACAGTTTCTTTTGAGGTTAGAGCTATGTTAAGTAGATCTCAACTCTACTCCATTTCACAAATACATGCATTTTTAGATCCGAGTACAGTGGAAAAAAGTACTCATAATAGAAGCCGTTTTTCTCCACAGTCTGCCATGTTATTTATTTGTTCTGCTACACAGCAATGCTGAATGCTGCTCTTCTAAGAGTTTGAGCAACCTAAACACTATAACACTATCAGAGGAGCTTGAGCAACATATGTATTACTGTATGAAAACATTAGTGCCAAAAATGTAAACCAAGGTACACTGTGAGCTCAAAACATCAACAACAACAACAACAAACATTTCAAAAAGAAGAAATGTTAAGCATCCTTCAGGACATTTTCCCCACTCAGCAGCATTTCGTCATTTCTTTCTGAAGCATCATAAAGCATCATGCGGTGCGATCTGCCTTTTAAAAAAGCAAAATCAAAATCTATTTTCATGCAAGACGTGAGTGCAGACATTAACCAAAGCCAGTGGCTGAATGTGAAGAAAGATCAATCTCGGACAAGTCACGTCAAACGTTTCACACGAGAGAATAATGGGTTTGGCCGGTCCTGTCTAATATTTTACTGAACGACGAACCACTGTGCATACAATAATCACAGCGAGTCTCATGCTTGCTCAGCAGACATATTTGTACACCACAAACTTGAAGACGAACGGCAGGAAGCCTTTCGTGCAGACAGACAAAAAACTTGGCTAACATCTGCCAATGATAATGTCTTTACAGCAAGACCTGATGGGTTCTACACATAGAATTTTAACAAGGAGATTCGTCCATGTTATTCATTCCACTCGGCCTGCCCATCACCACTACATCTCTGTCACTATTACTGGTGCATTCAGCACTTTCCGACAGCATCGTTGGCACTGCATACAAAAGGGTATTACAGGATCACCTCTTCTTTCACCCTTTTAAATGCGTCTGGGCTTCTCTGAGAGAGAGAGAGAGAGAGAGAGAGAGAGACAGACAGACAGACAGACAGTCAGACTGAGAGAGAGAGAGTGAATCATAGTAAATACGACTAAACGACTAAGCCAGTGGCGGGACAAAGGACAAAGTAAAGGTGCAGACCTAGCTCTCCAGTACACCAAAACTCAGGTGCAATAGAGCAAGTGAGTTTCACTCAGTACAGTGAAACGGTCCAGTACTCTTCCTTCTTTTTTGTCTAGAGAAAAAAGGTCAGGGTGAGGAAGTCCATCACCCATCTAAAGTTTCCCAGTAGCCCAGAGACAACCAATAAGAATATCCTAATATGAGCTCCACCATTTTAAGAAGAACTTTATAGCAGCCAACCATGCGATCCAAGAAACACTGGACATCATCTGAATAGACGACAACTGAATGGAAGAAATGAGCTCGAGAAACCACTCTCGTTTGGAGAACTCAGTGTAGCTGCTCAAGCGTTGCCTAATGGAAAATCACCAGGGCAAGAAGGACTGACGCTATGGCTTATAATTGGCCCAGATCTGAATGCTGTCATTGTCCAATGATTAAAATCCAAAGTTTTCTCTATCAACTTCTGAAAAACTGGGATCACAGTACTCCCCACAAAGATGACCTCAGATCTTTAAAGAACTGGCACCCTATCTTTCTCCTTGGGACAGACAATAAAATTTTAATCAAAGACACTAGCATACCACCTCTAAATTATTTTAGACACCATCATTCATGAAGTTAAGGAACACAGCATTTTCATTTTTTTCTTACTTTTTTTTTTTTTTTGCTGCAAGACCTTCCACACCTCACAGAGCTGCTAAATGTTGGACTTGTCTCTCCCTGTGACGTCTGTGACATGGGGGTAAGGGGAGAGGCAGACGCTCACAAATCCAGAACGAGAATGTTTAATAAAAGGGGGAGATCCAGTGAAGAGGGAGAGGTGGAACAAGCAGAAGTCCTAAAGCAGAAAGGCAGCCCGAGAGAAAGACACAATCTTAGGCACAGTCAAAAACATTCCAGAGTCAAAGAACCGAAGAGAGCATACACAACAAAAGGGACTAGGCAGATACAAATATCCAGAAACAGGCAGAGATCAATAACCATCAATTGTACCAGAGAAAATAACGCTTAGTATGAGTAGTAGGTATGACTGGAAAATTTATAGAGGAGATAATTAGCTGCAGGTGGTTTAAATATTCCGGCGACGTCGCTCTCCTACAATGTGTAAGTCTCTGGGTAATCGAGTCCCAGGAACCGGGAAGCATCACATTCACTAGATCCAGAATTCACAAAATTCACTATATTGGTAAACAGTTCATCTCACGAGTCAGACTTTACACCAATAGGTACACCAACACAACCCTCCCCTGTCTGCAAAGGTGTTTGACAAGTCTGTAGTCTGTCTGGCCTGCAGGACAAACTCTCCCTTGAGCCTCTCTTCAAACCCCTCTTGAAAACCTCCAAGACCTGACCTTACAAATGGGACCACAGTCAAGCTCATGGCATATGATGACGTCATAGTGATAATCTAATCATCGGGTGATTTACAACACCTGTGCGCTAGCCTTGATCCACTCCAGAAAGCATCATGTGCAGGTGTGAACTGGCATAATGCTGCCACCCTGCTCCTTGGCTAGTGACTAAAAGAGCATCCCCCTCATCCTCCACAGCAGTGTTCATGGAACAGGGAGAGACTGAGCACACTAGAAATCTTTTTTGGCACAAGACACATGCTGAGGAACTGAAACGGTCCGCTGTGTGCTGGAATAACTACAGAGATGGAGATGGATTCAACTGTGGCTGTCTTACAGAGGCAGGGTCTCGGCAGCGAACGAACGCTGTGGCAGCATCTCACCGTGCTGATCCTCCTCCTGAACTTTTGCACCATCTCCAGAAGAGCTTTGTGGACTCTGTCTGGTGCTGCCACCACTGGCTTCCCTTGGTGCATTGTGTTTACCATAGTGCAAGGATGGTCGATGTCCGTTCTGTCCGCCAACAATAGCAGGGCTGCAGTTCAATACAACAACAGGCTGACAACAACAGAGAAGCTGCTGTAGTGTCCCATTACCGTGCCCTGGGTCCCTGGGATGTAAACTGGGATATGACCAGTCATTTTTAATACCAGACCATAAAGACTGTGTCCAGTAAAAGATAAACTGTTTAAAAACTGTTTTTAAAGCATACAGTCAGGGGACAGGGAACTTGAAAAAAACCATTTTGGTCTGAACAAACCACTTTTTAGAACTGCTGACTCCTTGAGTAGTCGGTGTTGGAAAGTTGTGTTTTTATCACACTAAGGTCAGATATCTCACTGATCAGACACACAAAGTAAAAAAGGCTTTTCATGTGAAACTACTTTTACAATATAATATGGTTTAAACGTTATTTTCCTTAGTAAATGTTTGTTTTCTTACACAACAATGTATATTGAGGTGTTTACTTAACTTTTATTATGGTTTAATAAAACTTTCCTTAACACAGTGTACACCTGTACTCTCTCAACCCATTATACACCTGGTTTTAACTTTCATTCGAGTGATAATAACACACCCTTTCTTCAGTAATGGTTTATAAAGTTTTATGAATGTACTCTGAACCAAGCTGGATCTCAGTCACTGGAGACACCCCCCCCCCCCCCCCCCCCCCACCTCCCACCCCTAAATCCTCTTATAACTACCTTGTGAATTTAATTCACTACTGTGTTGTAAATGCTCATGCTCACTTAATGAAGCTTAATAAAATAATAAACCGTAAACTGTCCGAGAAAAGTACTTTAGGGTTTACAAAAAGGAAGTTCTTTTTTTTCTTTTTCCCACCCCAAGCTTAGCCAGAGATGGGGGTCAAAATCCATTAACTGATGTTTCCCCCACCAAACGGTCTTTGATTTGTTTTTATTTGTGAGTTATAAAAAAATGACAAACAGCAATCAGTTTGAAGCTTCCCACACTTCCCTGGGTCTTTTACAGCAACCACAAACTTTACCATGAATCAAAGACCAATCGTTTAATTTCTCCCACACACCCACAGTGTAGTTATACCCAGCAGTATAACTGCCTGTTGAAGTCCAATGCTATACATCTTTATATTAGTTTAAACAAATATAAAAATGGTAAGACTGGTTTGAAGGTAAAGGGAGGATTAATTTCACAACACACATTTTTACTCACATCTCAATGTAATTTGCTGAATGAGAATATCTGCTTGACCTTTTTAATCACAACTATAAGGACTTGTCCCTACTTGAATATAGACTACAAGATAAAATGTCTTTGTGATTGTAGATTATCTGACCAGACTATAGTTAACTAATGACATTCCAATTAATATGTTAGGGGTTGGGTACAGTCTGGATCTAATTACATTATATAGGCGCCTGTTCACTTCTGTCCTTCTACCTTACAGTTCCCAATTAAGCTATATTAATCAATCAATCAATCAATCAAGCAGTAGTGATACTGATCTGTTTCTTCTACTCTGAAAACACCCCTAGAAAACATGGTCATACATACATAAATACACACAGAAAAGGCTGAGCTAACAGTAGTGATTAAGTACACAACCTGGTGACCAAATGTTTCTAAAGGAATTCTACTTTCTGTAGCAGTTCATTTTGGCCTGTCCTGTTTCATAATGTGAAAGCAGTTCTTGTTTCAGCAGCTGTAATGTAATAACTGTTGGTTATCTGAAAGTAAAGCTTCTTGTATTCTCTAAACAGGAATAGCAAAAACAAAAACACAGAAGACAACCACACTAAATTAGTAGACTGTCTACAAAGTGTTTTAAGATTTAAGGATATTTGTTTTAAGGCTAACCTATGGGTTCCAACATCCTCTATGCTTTTCACTTTTGCTGTAGCCAAGTCTGTCTAATGTCTGCCTCTGTCGACATCATTTCTGCCAATAAAGACACGGTTCACAAACATCATAGATCAGTCTGTATCATTTCTAACAATGTTTCAGCTTTCCTTTCTTTGTTTCCATTTTTACCTCCGAGTATACAGGACACTCAATATTTCTGACACGATAGCAACTCGAACTGAAAACTTCCCAAACTGGCTGTGACAGCAAGCTATCGTTTAAACAAAGTCTGGGTTGTGTTTGTAACAAAAAACCTACGGATGTGGGAAGCTTCAAAGAATGAACTGTTTGTGTTTTTTAAGAGTCATCAATAAATGAGCATCAAATAACTTACTGCTTGAAACTTCAGAACGCAACAATCAATGGAACTGAAAAGGTATAACAGCACTCTGGGGCGGAGGTGACCAGATTATGATCCCAAGGATAGGATCAAAGTACATTTATACTACATGACTTTCTGACTTTGTGAACATTTACTAAGGACATGTTATTACTGCCCTAGAAAAAGGTAAGACCAGGTGTACATTGTGTTTGAAGAAAACGGTATTACACTTTAAAAAGGTGAGCCAGTATTCCGTAGGTGCAGGAAAACGTAATTCAAAACCATTCAAATTCAGGTGGAAGTTTCATACTAAATGCAGTAACAATGGTCATGACATCACACCCATCCCAGGAGGATCTTAAGTAGGAGGTGAGATTTACAAATGTATATATGGTGTGTTCTTCTATTGCAGGGTGTTCAGTCCAGCTCTGCCTTACCCACAATACCTTAGTGCACTTTGATGCTGCTTTTACAGGGAAAAAGATTGACCAATTTCATCAAGTTTGTAGAGACAAGTTTTTTTTACAATACATTGTGTTTGTACAAAAGAAAAGGAAAGACACCATTACAACCCCTTAATAAAAAGATTAAGACTGGGGTGTAAAGATTTGTCGGTTCAGTGAGTACAAACTCTTATTGTGAAATGTTATCACGCCCTAATAAATATTCATAAGCAGGTGCACAGCTTGTCTGGGCATGTACAAATTTAGGAGCTGAATATATTTTTATTGGGGGAGTAATAAATCTGTCAAAAATAGTTTGCCTTGAAAACCCTCCTGTACTTTGCGTGTGACCAGTCTAAGTGTGAGTGGATGCAAATACTTCCTCTGAGCAGAGGAATCCAGAACAGATCAAAGAGGATCTTGGGAAACACTCTGAAGCCCTTGAAGGCTTCTTTGCTCACATTCTTGCCAACGTATGTAAATGGACAGGTAACTGCAGCTCAGGTATCCCCTCTGAACAGAACTCTAGCTGAAGCTTTGGATGATGGGATTTTAAAAAGCTCCGCCCACAACAGCAACAAAGACCCGGCGTACAACAACTGTATAATCCCATTCATGGAGGGGTGCTACACAAGAACCCTCTGCCTGGGCTTACAATGGTGAGGTCTTCACCAAATGCCCACCACCACCTTCCTGGTCCAGAGCATCCGTACAGACTCTCCCCTCTGCAGGTGCGGTGCGGTACCAGCCAGTTCCATTACAGCACATAAGTTGCTCTTTCTCAGTTTTTAAGATACTGGAAATCAAGTCAGTAGTCGTGGTTCACACGTCTTGGAAAATAAATAAATAAATGGCTGTAAATATTCCTGGTTTTGTCGGGAGCATTGTGCATTAGAAAGATGTGGCGTGCAAATGAAGTATGTTTTCAGTAGTAGATGATGGTGATAAATTTTTTTCCTGGTGACTGATAACTCAATTTACAGTGAGAATATGCAGGTGTGTCCTCTTCCAACACCCACATAATAAAGAGCACAAAGTCTCTCCTTCTGTCTTTCTGTCTCTCTCTCACACACACACACACACACACACACACACATTCA
>NC_135212.1:4174578-4184578 GCF_052324685.1 Brachyhypopomus gauderio
GGATTGCACCGCACCATTTCTTATATATATATATATATATATACTCTTATATATATATATATATACTCCTGGGTATGTTGAAATCCATTCTGTAATCCAAGCTTCAAGCGGGATTAGCCCGGACTTGCTTCATAGTTTTCTGATTGTAGTTGATGATGATGTGAAAGATGCGCTTAGCTGTATTCATTTACGTTCAAGCTGTAACTTGTTAATTTGAGTTGGGGGCTGACAGGGAACTATATTATATACGATATTAGAAACTTATGAACAACTTTAAGAACGACATAACTTTAAGAACGCCAAATTTACGAGTGTTTCCCAAAAGCCTTCTTAGTCTCCCACTTTACGAACGAGTTCTAAGTAGTTCTTTGTTGACTCCGCCTCTGCACCTGCACTGTCCCCTTACTGTTGAGGAGGAGAAGGCACTGGGGATACTGGGCCCCACAGCTACTGAAGGGACACCAGGGGATTTGATACAGGAGTATATAACTTCAGAGTGGATACCCACTGTCAGCTAGTACATGTCCACCATCCAATGCACGAATTACATGTAACGACGTTACGTAATTTAATTACAAAAAAAGTGTAACTGTAATTCGTTACAGTTACAATGAGAAAATATGTAATTCAGTTACAGTTACTTCTGGAAAAATTAAGAATTACAATTTTAGTTACATTTTTAAAATATAAACAAAAACCTTTGCAAAATATTTAATGATATTTTTATTGCTTTGCGCCCTATATCGCCGTTTCCCGCTTGTTTCTGTGCAGGAGCAGCAAGCGCGCGGTTCAGTTTCAGCTCAAGCAGCAATAATGACAGACGCCTTCAAGCACTGGACATTTAGGGAGCATTTGTTTTGTTTTCGTGTTGTCAATAAATGTGAATCATGTGCCACCATCGGCAACTATTTGTGATAATGCCAAGCCTTTGTGTAAATTTCGGAGTTTGGAGGTTTATTTCCGATCAGAAGGGTTGCCACCTAGGTCTGACAAAAAACAAGGACAGTGTCATACGCGAACGTAAATTGTTGACGGGGGTGGCGAACGTAAAATGGACACAGCGAGAAAAAAAGACGGATTTAAAGTGTGCAAAAACAGTCTAAATAGTCGTTTGAACTAACTTAGTGAAAACCGGGACATTAAATGATTTATTTTTTTTTGCCGGGACCGATTATTAAAAAGAAGGAAAACCGAGATAAACTGGCAACCCTAGAAGGCAACCAGTTCCTCCAATAGTATACGGCGCGAGACTGGGAGACTCTCTCACCATGGCTCTCTCATCCTGGCTGCACCGCGCTGGTGAAGTTCCGTTATAGTCTCGCGTGATAGGAATTTCTAAATAAAAGTAATAAATGCAAATTTACCGTTTCTACATAAATAACTACATATACTACTTATACCTTCACTCTTTGTATTTACGAAACATCCTACATGGCATTATAAGGATGTTTGCAAAGGATTTGAAAACTTCAATGCACATTAAACTTAATGTTTTGCAGATAAAATTCAGGTAGAAATACATGAAAACACACAAACAAAATATTTCCATTTAGAACTTTATTTTTGCAAAAGCCGCATGGCTTCCCCTCTTTAAACACTGTTCAATCTACAGTTGATTGGTATTCCCAATTTGTCAAGCATTGTTCATTGTTCCCATGCGAAGTTTACAATGCAGAGAACTTAACAGGCTATTCTTAAATGTTTTCCTCTCCATAAAGTAACTTTATGAACATATACACTGCCAATACAAGACTAGAATGTAAGATTCGTTTGTCTACAAAAACGAGGTATTTTAACTTACACTAAACGCTGGCGTCGGCCATCGTTTTGCACACGAACGAGCATGCGCGAGATCAGGAACGCGTTTATGCCATGGCCAGGCAGCCACGCACACGCAGCCACGGGGAGGTGGTCTCTTTTCTCGAGCCGTACCCTCCTCAGTATTGAGGTTGTAAGCGAGCCACACACACACACACACACACACACACACACACACACACACACACACAGTGGTTTCCATAGTTAGCTACCTGCTGGGCTAGCTACTACCATTCACTTGAATGTGTTTGTCCTTTAGCATGCTAGCTTTTACAGGCTAACCAAATTAGCTGTTTAAAGTCCTAAACAGGCATTCGTTGGAATCATACATGACTATTATAGACAATGACAGACGGTATCGAATGAATATTTATGACTGTTTGGTGTTGGAAAAACGTTTGTCGATGTCTATGACACGACCTAGCCTACCCAATTGGTAGCACTGGACCTATCTTAGACCTACCGTTCGACAAGCAATACATTTAAATGAAATTTGTATGAAGTAATGAAATACAGTTTGGTATCTAATCAAGTGCAACACGTGCAGATTGTATAGAATGCAGTATTTAGAGATACAATGTAGTTAGTTACAGCTAGTGTAAGTAAAGATGGTTAATAGATATGTGCAGAGTAGATAAATTACCTAGGGAAACGCATGTGTGTGTAATGTAGTTATGGCAGTACAATGCACAGGGCAAAGAAAAATATATGTGATAAATACAGATGGAATCATACAGATAATATACAGATTATCCTATACCACTGTAGATAGGGCTATACAGACATGGATTGAAGAGAAACACTTAACAGATTTTGTGTGGATGGTAAGGTATGGATAGAGAAGGAAAGAATGATCTTTGGGAAGAGTTCAATAAGGTGACCGCTGTGGGAAAGAAGTGGTTTCTGAACCTGCTTGTGTTAGTCTGCAAACTGTGAAAATGGTAGAGCCTGGGGGAGGAGCAGAAAAGAGCATGGCCCGATGACAGTAGTCTGAGAATCTTACATGCCTGGTGCAGGCATCTCTTCTTGTGGACCTCCTGTGATTGCCTGTCAGCAATTCCCTCTCAGCTGTAGTACTCTTAAGTTTCACACTGTCAGTTCTCAAAAATTAAATGTTGATCATGGGTCAATACTCATTTAAACCTTAAAGTAATCAAAAAGTAATCCAAAAGTAATTAGTTACATTACTTTTCAAAAGTAATCAGAAAAGTTACACTACAATTACATTTTAAACAAGGTAAGTTGTAACTGTAACGAATTACTTTTTTAAAGTAACTTACCCAACACTGAATCTGACAGACTCCAGAATTGGTCCAGATGAAGGAGTCATGAGTACTCCCAGTCCACTTGGCCACAATGCCCATAAAGAGGCCTTGGTGGTTGTGTATTACTTGTATATTCAAAGCAGAGAAGCCTTTACAGCAGATATAGATCGGGCTCAAAAGGCTGGGAGTGTGTATGGGGATCAGAGTGCCATCCACTGCACCAACAACTCCAGGAATGTTTACAATTGCATAAAAACCAATTTTGGTTTCATGTAATGCATCACTAGTCCTTGGAAATGTTATATATATTGCTGCATGGCGAAGCAATGCTTTAGTAACAGCATGCACACATTTAGATACGTCAGCTTTGCTTAGTCCGTGGGCATCACCAACAGTCTGCAGAAACCCACCTGTGGCATAAAATCGGAGGGCTGCCAGTAACTGCATTGTGGGGCTAAGGGCAAAATTCTGTACTCAGGCGGACATGGCTTCGTGGATTATTGTTGTCTTCTTAAATTATGTCTTCTATTCAAAGCCAATATTCTTTGAAGAGCTGCCAAACAAGCACAATTACTAGCCTTAATCCAAGATATTCATATGTGCTACAGATGAATTAATCAATTTAAACGAGCTTAATAAGCCAACTTGTAGCCATTTCTTTGCAAAGAATACATTAATTGCGAAAGTCTGAAACGCTATTAACTGCACGATGATGAACTGAGAGATTTAATTAAATATTCGGAACATATCAGCTAAATCAGAGGTCACTAACAGGCGGACCACGGTCCGGATCCGGACCCAATCTCATTCCTGATTAACTCTGCAAATTTCTATTTCCGTGGAAAACTTTCAAGAACAAGTATTTACCTGAATACATGTTGCAAATTACACTTTGGGTTTCTTGGACATTCAGCATAAATTTCAACCCAATTCAGGGAACAAAATGGCAATGTTGAGGCTCAGAATACACATACAAAGTACTGCAAATTTATCTCTGAGGACCAACCTTTAAAAATTCATAGCTAAAATATATTTGTCGAAGAGCTATAAGATTTTGTAGGGTCTCATTAATTTTTCACATGATTTTTATCAAGAAATCCCATGACATGAACTGGGAGGTCTAGGTGAGTTGGCATACAACGACCCATTTTCATTTGATGGCTGCAATCTTCCTTCCACAAACTTCTATGTTTTGAGTAATCTCAAAATACAGCTTAAGTATTTAGTTCCCAACAGGCAAGACAAGCAGGAAAGCAAGTGCTTTCAGAATATCCATGGCCGCAGTGCAAGCGAATTAACCTTCCCTATTTTGTTTGCATTTGTAAATTATTTATTAACGATATTTTGTCGCAGTTCTAGAATTTGAACATTCTACAGGTAACTGAGTCCCGTGTGACAAAGTCAGCACAACTTAAGTGACATTCAAACACAAACTCAGCAGCACTGTGATAAGGATCCAGTCACGAGTGTGTGCCCCCCCCCCCCCCCTCCCCGCTGGTCTCTGCTCGGTCTGCAGAACTCCCAGGAGCGAACAGATATCCCTAACACATCCCGCCACACACCATGTGACTGCACGCCAAAACCCGCGTGGCATCACTTTAGATGCATGACCGTAGTGCAGGGGCGGTGAGTGAATCTGCCAGAGACGGAGATAACAGGGCCACAGTTCAGCTCGATTTATGTTTACATTACGCTCCACCAGTACGCCTCAGTAGGGACCTCGGCCAACACACTGGGCATCCTCAAATAGGTGACTTCGGTGAAATTTTCGATCGTCATTCTTGTCAGAGGCGGGGGATGATCTGTGGCAGTCTAACAGTGTCAGCGGGCTTGTTAGACAGTAGACATCACTGTGAAGGATATCCCACGCGACACATTCAGAATGAGGTCTAAAAGTGGATCGGACAAGGATTATCAACACGGCTGGCATAAATCGTCGCTCACTCGTTCCGAGCTCTCGGCGGCGTTGTCGGAGCAGGAAAGCCGGACGCTTTAGCTGAATAGCTGCCAGTGGATTAACGCGATTTGTAAACTCTATCCGCGGAACTGTTTCAGCCCAATCTGGTGCATTTCTGCTCTAGGCTGAAAGGAATTATTTATTTTTTATGCTGCAGTGATGGCTGTTTGCGGAAAGGTCGAAGTTGCTGCGTTCTGGGGAGCTTTAATGATATTAATGATATATGATATGATATTCATGATATTCTGTCTTTTGAAAACAGACAGGCCATCTAAGGACCCACACATGAAAGTCTATATCCAGTCTATATCCAGGAAAAGATATGACACAACTGGTTTAAGGGCCATGATTAAATCTGACAGCTTTAGCAGCACAGACGTCAAAAGAAAGACATAAGTGATGTGACCTTTGCATTGGACTAGACAGAAATTTTTTTTCCACCTATTCTCCATTCAAAAGCCATTTAACCACACACAGCTGTCCAAGACATCTCCAACTGACAGACTGATCCATACTCATACTCAGTAAGCAGTGGGTATGTGCATGTTTGTACATCTGACCCTATCTATATCCTATTAACAGTGAGTCAGTAGCTAGAAAGAGTGCTTACCGCTCATTTTAACTGAGTGATTTAGCACACCGTACTAACAGATCCATATCTGGAGGGCGAGAAGCTGGATAATGCTGACAGTTAATTACAGTTAGTGACTCCCGATCAATGGCAAACAACGTATGGAGGTCCAGGATTAGGTAGGTGTAAAAAGCACACTGGACTAGCCCACTAACAGTCAGCTAACAGGGGGTTACATTCAAGACTGAACACTGTTAGTTCGTAACATAATTTCAGATAATAAAAAAAAAAGTTCAGAATTCTCCTTTTCTATTGAGAAAAAATGTGGCTTTGAATTTGTATTGGTGAAATGCAATTCTTCCTCAACAAAAACGGTGTATTTCCTTTGCTTCAGATATGTAACCGTTATGTAATTCACACTATCCCACTACTGGGATTGACTACCAAAGGGTTTGTGCACTTGATTGTTGGGTTTCCATGTACAGGGGGAGCTGGATCTGGATACACTTGTGCAGCGCCATCTGTGCAGCTGCGAGGAGGTTTGGCACAAGTGTGTGTGTGTGTGTGTGTGTGTGTGTGTGTGTGTGTGTGGGGGGGGGGGGGGGGGGGGGGGGGGGGGGGCAATAACCCCAGGGGCTGCACTTTGTAGGAGCTACTCTTTACATTACAGCTCTTGCACTTGAAATGTTGCCTTTTTTGCGTCCTCGTGAGTGTCATTTGTAAGGGTGATGTGTACTTGTACTAAGGGCTGGTTCAAGATGGGGTTATGGGTATCAAGAAGGTTACAAATGGGAAACCTGGATGATGGGATAACGCCTACTTTCTACTTGTTGGGTGTTTACACTAATCCTGACCCCCAATACCCTAACCCCCCCCCCCCCCCCCCCCCCCAAACCCAGCCACTCCCACCCACTCCCACCCGCCTCAAGAGCCTAATCTCCATTGTGCCACCGATGATTGACAGCTGGCTGGTGCCAAGGTTGGCAGTCCTAGCCGGAGGAGGTTTTCAGTCGAACACTTCATCACACCTGCTCCACTTCGGCAGCCGAGCTCACGTGACAACAGACAGCTGCTTGACAAGGAAACCACACTTGCTCAGTGACACCATTATCACATATTCCTGTTTGACAATGTGGGTCTGGCCTGAAGGGGGAAAACACAGATATCAAAATCGCACACAGGTACTAATAAAACAGGAGTGCCGAAGAGCAGAAGCCAAAGTGCTAAAGTGGCCAGGCACTATCAGCCCGGCCCAACCCGGCCCGGCCCGGCCCGGCCCAAGCAGCAGCAGAATCGCGCTGCTCGGGCAGCATTACGGGTCTTCAAAGTAAATCCCTGCCCACCCGCACCTTTGTGGTTTATCCAGGTATTAATCCCTTGATCTGCCAGATGCCTCTGCTCCCCTCAGCTGTCAAAGAAAAGGAAAGAAAGCAAAGAAAGGCAAAGAAAGGACAGTTAAGCCATCGATGTGCCTTCCTGCGAACCTCAAGATGCCGGATCAGTACCGTGAGAGGGCATCGGGAACAAGGAGCGGCGTTGCATGCGCAAGGACACGGACGTGTCTTTCACCTCGGTGCATTGCGTCAGAATGGAACCGGCCCAAAACGATCATCCCGAGATCCGGCGTGGTGCAACAGAAGTGTTCGCCGTATCATCGGGAGACTGCGAGTTTGATCCCTGATGATGTCACAGCCATCTGTGTCTGGGAGTGAGAGAGCTGTGTTCTCGGTAAGGGAGGGATGATGCACTCCCCGTCTGCTGTCACTTAGAGCGAGACTGGCCAATCGCGTGCGCGAATTCACGCGTCAGAAGGGGCTGAATCCTATGTGTGTGCTACTATGCCCCCTGATGCTGTGTGAGCTTCAGCTCGGAAAGATTTGGAGGCGGGCTACCGGCTTTGTTGCACTTCCTCCCTGTTTGGCAGCCATTGTGGGACACTTGATGGGTGAGAATTGGCTATGATTGAAAGTATGACTGAAGAAGACACACAAAAAAACGGTCATCCTGTGAAATATTGTGCAGTAATGATTTTCAAGTACATACTTCCCATCATAATGGGTATCAAATGCATAATAAGATCATCTAGCATTCTATTCCACAAGAATAAAAACCAGAGGAGCTCTGAAACTTCAGTGGCTACAGGGTCCTTGGTCTCTGGTCCTTGTGCTCAACTCCAGACCATCTCAGCTGGCCTCTACCATCAAAGTCCATGAACAAATGGGAGACCTTCACAGTGACACATGCTGGAAACCTGTGCGCATGGAATCTGATTTTGCACACATTTCATCCTCGCACAGCTGTATGCTACCCATTTAATCATTTATTTATTACTGAACTTCGTGTTTACTTCTATTGTGAACACAGGAGTTCTAGCAAACAAATGGTTTGGACTTCTCAAAGCTCCTTCAGATTATTATTGTTATGCTATGCCATATATTAATATGCACCAAGTACTATTTCTAATCTTTTTGATGTTACAAATCATTACGTTCATCTTTTATTAAGACTATATTGCCTGTCATACTCACCCTTTGATTGGATCTTTATTAACATTTTCTAGTATCTCTTTCAATTATTTATTAACCCCCAAACCCCAAACCTATTCAGATTTGATGTTCTTTTACTCAGTCATTGAGCACTTTAGATCTTTAATAGCCCCACCAAGCCTAGTCAGGGTATTATCTCCAGTTCTCCCTCCAGGAAGCCTCAGGATGGGTCATCACACGTATTTTAATGCTTTGATGTGTTACAGATTATTTATTCAGCAATAATTCAATTGCATAATTAATCCAGTCCATAATTACATTACATTGAGACTTTCATGGTTCACATCAGCGAGTTTTATGTCTGTGAAAGTCGCTGCAGAGTGCTCACAAGGAGCAATATCGCAGCACTGGTGAAATCAGAGCTTCTGCTAGATGGTTTTCACTGAAAGCTGGGCTCTGGAGAACAGTGAGACTAAGGGAAGCCTGGAGAAAGTGGCAGAGGGTATCTCACAGTACCATTTAAGATTCACAGGAAGACAGACAGATGCTGCTGCAGGAGATGTTCGTAGCTGTGAATGCACACATGTGCACTTACATGCATATGACTGGGTTTCTGGATGGTGTGTGTGTGTGTGTGTGTGTGTGTGTGTGTGTGTGTGTGTGTGTGTGTGTGTGTGTGTGTGTGTGTGTGGAACAGCAGTCACGAGAAGGAGAGGAGGGGAGTCGTATCTCTACAAGAGGAGGAATTTCAAGCTGATTGTCATTTCAGTAACCAGTCAGGGCAATCTGGAGAGGAAGAGTGCAGGGAAGATGAGAGACTTAGAGAAAGAAAGAGACAGAGAGAGAGAGAGAGACAGAGAAAGAAAAAGAGGCGGGAGGTTCAAAGCTTGCGCGGCTGTGCGAGCCACATCAGAAAGTAGCTCAGTTCCAAACTGAGAAAGACGCACGTCGCAATAATTGGACGCTAAGAACAGCAGCAGTGGCCGCACCGCTGCATGGACTGCCCACGCACGCACTCACACGCTCACACACGCTCTCACACGCTCTCACACACGCTCATTTAGCCACAGGCCACAGGGAGCAGACCAGTGATATAAGTCTTTCACACAGCAGTGCGAGATCCACAGGTCGCCACTCGCTTAGAAGGATCCTAAATAGCCGATCTCTAATACCTCCGGCCTGCTTGGTCTCTCTCCTCTCCTCTCTGGCTTCTCTTCAACTTCTCCACCTGTCCCTCACTTCACCTGTCCCTCACTCCGCCTGTCCCTCACTCCACCTGTCCCTCACTCCACCTGTCCCCCACTCCGCCTGTCCCCCACTCCACCTGTCCCTCACTTCACCTGTCCCTCACTCCGCCTGTCCCTCACTCCACCTGTCCCTCACTCCGCCTGTCCCTCACTCCGCCTGTCCCTCACTTCACCTGTCCCCCACTCCGCCTGTCCCTCACTCCGCCTGTCCCTCACTCCGCCTGTCCCTACCTGTCCCTCACTCCGCCTGTCCCTCACTCCACCTGTCCCTCACTCCACCTGTCCCTCACTCCGCCTGTCCCCCACTCCGCCTGTCCCTCACTTCGCCTGTCCCCCACTCCACCTGTCCCTCACTCCACCTGTCCCTCACTCCGCCTGTCCCTCACTCCACCTGTCCCTCACTCCGCCTGTCCCTCACTCCACCTGTCCCTCACTCCGCCTGTCCCCCACTCCACCTGTCCCTCACTCCACCCCTCACTCCGCCCCTTTTCCATGGCCCCGCCTAAGAAGGGAAACAGGCTGCACCTTCCTAATGACTTGATCTGCATAACCATGTATGAAATAATTGAAAACGTACTGTGTGTGTACACACACACACAGTACATTTCAATTATTACACGCATGTTTATGCAAATCAAGTGGTGACCCGGCCACTC
>NC_135212.1:4187078-4202078 GCF_052324685.1 Brachyhypopomus gauderio
CAGATTCCAGTGCACCTGTGCCACGTCCTCAGGTAACGGCTTGGTGCAGCCATGCAGGTGGCAGAGAACAAACACGTGGCCCATCTGGCGCCCTCTGAGGACTGGGTGTAGAAACGCGGTTGTTCAAGGGAGAGCTCAATGTATGATCTATGATCTATGATCTATGATCTATGATCTTGCATCAATCCATACAGTAAATGAAGAAGGGAAGCTGGTGCACACATTCTGCCACTGGTCACATGGTCTGGTCACATGATCTGGTCACATGATCTGGGGAAGTTCTTAAAGCTTCAGAGCAGGACTCAGGCGGCGAACAGCAGAGGCATCAAGAGCAGAAGAGCATGTCAAAACCAGGACGTGCTCAGGCTGCACGGAGAGGACGGCAGACGTGTGAAGGTTCAGTTGGCCCGGCGAGGAGATGTGAGGAGGTTCAGTTGGCCCGGCGAGGAGATGCGAGGAGTGCCACTGGGTCTACAGCGTTGGGTTCAGACGACCTCTGAACTCAAACTTCCCCGTTGAAGATTCTCTCACACACAATCACACACTCAATATTTCACAAGCACAGCGCATTCTGATTTATGCAAACACATAAATGAAAGAAAGAAAGAAAGAAAGAAAGAAAGAACATATGTCACTGACTCAGATCCCAGAGTCCTATGAGATTCAGGAAATGCTCATCATCACTGCAGGATTCCCTAAGATCTCTCTCCCTCCCTCCCACACACACACACACACACACACACTCACACACACCTCTATGTTTCACGCTCCACTTGGCCTTATGCCGACTATGCAAATATCCCAAGAACCATCAGTTCTTGACAACCAAAATTACCCACATGCTCTGTTATTTTTAGTTTTTTTTTTTCAGTGCATTAAGTCGCTAGATGAAAGATCTTACCGTTCCAGTTAATTCTGTCTGCACACCAGCACACCCCTGAGGTGACACCCATGCAAATATATCCTATTTGAACATACAGTCATCTTAGTCCAAATCTGAAACAGCAGTGTTTACATACACGTCTGGTTTAGTGAACACACAAGCTATCTGCGAGTAACCCATAAGATGCATGGAAAACTGCTATGTGACAGTACACATATTATAAATATTAATGTACAAAAATGTACACATTCTTTACGGGCACACACAACCTTATGCACACACAGACACACATTTGAACATGCAGGACTATATAAGGACACTGATGCCCTGAACGTGTTGTAATTTTACTCAGTCCTCCAACCTCCACCTGCTACAGGACTGAAGATCACACAGGTCAAGCTGAACCCAGACTCCTGAACTGAACTTCTGTACCCAGACTCCTGAACCAAACTCCTGAACCCAGACTCCTGAACTGATCTCCTGAACCCAGACTCCTGAACTGAACTCTTGAGCCCAGACTCCTGAACCAATCTCCTAAACACAGACTCCTGAACTGAACTCCTGAACCCAGACTCTTGAACTGAACTCCTGAACCCAGACTCCTGAACCGAACTCCTGAACCCAGATTCCTGAACTGAACTCCTGAACCCAGACTCCTGAACTGAACTCTTGAACCCAAACTCCTGAACTGAACTCCTGAACCCAGACTCCTGAACTGAACTCCTGAACCCAGACTCCTGAACTGAACTCTTGAACCCAGACTCTTGAACTGAACTCCTGAACCCAGACTCCTGAAATGAACTCCTGAACCCAGACTCCTGAACCAAACTCCTGAACCCAGACTCCTGAACTGATCTCCTGAACCCAGACTCCTGAACTGAACTCTTGAGCCCAGACTCCTGAACCAATCTCCTAAACACAGACTCCTGAACTGAACTCCTGAACCCAGACTCTTGAACTGAACTCCTGAACCCAGACTCCTGAACCGAACTCCTGAACCCAGATTCCTGAACTGAACTCCTGAACCCAGACTCCTGAACTGAACTCTTGAACCCAAACTCCTGAACTGAACTCCTGAACCCAGACTCCTGAACTGAACTCCTGAACCCAGACTCCTGAACTGAACTCTTGAACCCAGACTCTTGAACTGAACTCCTGAACCCAGACTCCTGAACCAAACTCCTGAACCCAGACTCCTGAACTGATCTCCTGAACCCAGACTCCTGAACCGATCTCCTAAACACAGACTCCTGAACTGAACTCCTGAACCCAGACTCCTGAACTGAACTCCTGAACCCAGACTCCTGAACTGAACTACTGAACTAGTCAAATTAAAGCTCAGACGAAGCTCAGAAACTTTAATCAAGCTGAAGCATGCTTCTCAGACCATGCAAGCCCTTTTTATCCACAATGAGAATTTATAAGCTTTTCACATGGTGATCTGGGTCTTACCAATCTCGATTTTTTAAGCAGGTGTGCTATTCTCAGCATCTGAGGCACAAGAAGGCAGTTATACCATCCAGCCAAAATAAGCCCCCAATCCCCCCTGTGGTGTTATTCTCACAGCCCTGCCCTCTCCACAGCCTCTCGCCCTCTCCACAGCCTGCCCTCCCCATAGCCCCTCCCTCTCCACAGCCCCTCCCTCCCCATAGCCCCTCCCTCTCCACAGCCCCTCCCTCCCCATAGCCCCACCCTCTCCACAGCCCCGCCCTCTCCTCAGCCCTTCTGCACTGCCCATACTCTTCTGATCTCCTTCCTCCTCATGTCTCTGCTGTCTACCTGTGGCCTGTGGTTATTTCACACAGATTACACTAGAGACACTTCACTCACATACACACATAAAAACACAATGTCTAAGAGAATGCACACACACATGCATATGGACACACACACACACACACTCTCTCTCTCTCTCTCTCTCTCTCTCTCTCGTCTGCTTGCCCCCCCCCCTTCACACATGGTCTTCTGTTGCTCCTTCACACTGCCAAAGTACCAGAAGGCATCTACATGATGTCTGTGGTCCTAGACAGGTATGTGTCTATAGACATCAGTCCAGAGAGGAGGAGAAGCCTTCCGGCTCCAGAGTCTCCCCACACTCCCACACTGCCCTAGTGCAGATATCGCCAGAACCACAGAACTCTCTTTTGTTCTCAACATCCAAAGATCTCCCTCATTCCTGTTCAGCTTTACCTCTGTGTCATCTGTGTCTTCAATTTCATTTCAGAGCCTTCTATAGATAATAAATAAATGGAGGTTTATTCCACAAATGAAGTAACATGCACAGGCAGAACTGGCTAAGTGCTAAAACTTGTAGATATTAGCTCCCTGTTTCTAGACTTACAGTGAGTGAGTGAGTGAATGTCTCTCTCTCTCTCTCTCTCTCTCTCTCTCTCTCTCTCTCTCTCTCTCTCTCTCTCTCTCTCTCTCTCTCTCTCTCTATTTTAATAAGCAAAACACAACAGGCCTGAGAAGCATAAACGAGACCAGCATGTTTCTCCTAAAGACAATATTTCTTTGTGAATGTGTTTCACACCACCAGTGGTTTGACATAATGACAGCAAGGCCCAACAGTCTCCTGCTTTTGGCCTAAACCCCAGCTTGGGCCGCACAGTCCACCCACGGCTTGGGCCACACAGTCCACCCACGGCTTGGGCCACACAGTCCACCCACGGCTTGGGCCGCACAGTCCACCCACGGCTTGGGCCGCACAGTCCACCCACGGCTTGGGCCGCACAGTCCACCCACGGCTTGGGCCGCACAGTCCACCCACGGCTTGGGCCGCACAGTCCCGCGGCAGGGGAGCTGCTGATCACAAGAGACAGTTTGTGGAACGTGGAAAAAGGTGAGTTGTCTGCACTCGTCTGCAACACACTCGCGCCAACGGGCGCCGCCATCGTGTGCCTTTTCACGGAAGATGCACAGCAGCGAGGCGCGAGTGCCGAACCCGCCGAGCGACGCGAGCACTTGAACGTGAGTTGAACATGCGGGACGAACCCACGGAACTGCTGCAGGTAAACAAACAAGGGCCACGTCACATTTATGGGTGCGTGTGGATATGATTCTAATATAATGGTACAGTGAAAGTAGGTACGAACGAGTGAAAGTGCACAGCCAAACCCAGAGTTATAGAGAAAGGAAAATCACAGGTGCTTGTGAGGGTCTTGCAGGCATCCACGCCCATGGGATTAACCCGCTCATTAGTTACAGGTATCAGGTGTCTCACGCTTGTTGCAACACACTCCTCGCAGGGATTTGATCCTTATGGATTTTTGCTAATGGTGGGCAAGCCTTTGAAGCTCGGTGGAATGACTCATTTGTTTTGTGCTTTTTGAGGAGCATTTTCTTTAATATTCTGTTTAGCTCCAACAGGTGCTGGCTTGTCTCTGATGAATCGATTCAGATGGAGCTTTGAAGTGGGATTGATCTAACCCTCTGATCTCTTGTGGTAGGTCTCCGATGCCATTGTGAACAAACCACTTCAAATGCCAAAGAAACTCTTGATAATATATATATATATATAGGCCTTTTAAAGGGAGAATAGAAAGGAATAGCTTTTGGCACCTATGAGTTAAGGACAAACCAGAACTGCACTTTCATGGAGTATGTGGCTAGTCTGCTAGTGTCGTTTAGGCGTCTATATCCTGGCATAGAAGCATAGCCTGGAGCTCTTGCTTTGCAGCACCCCACTGAATGAGGTGAACACCCCTGCTCTGATACAGATGGATGCATCCAGACACCCACGCAGAGCTGAGGCGCTCCAGTGGGACTATTGTTGACTATCTAGGGCCATTGTTGTGCAGCACAGGGCTGTCTAGGTGCTGTTGGGTAAATATTGATGCTGAAGCCTGATATGGCGGAGGAGCTGCATGGGTGGTGTTGTGGGTGGGGGTGAGTGGTTGAGATTCTACAGACGCAGAGGTCCAGCAGCGGAAAACCTCAGTGTCTACCTGAAACACTGCCAAACCTAAAGGTGAGCTCCAGATGGCTATAGTAGTTCCACGAAAGAGGAAGGTGAGGCTGAAAAAGCGAGCGATCATTTGTGAGAGGGAAAGAGAAAGCTATGAATCTTTCCCCAGGGAACTTCAGCAGCAGAAACAGCAATGGTTTACACGGTCCATTTAACTACAAATGCCCCGAGATGAAAGCAGATTTGATAGTTTCCCCTAATCACTTGCAGTGATTCACATAACCAACAGTACATTGTGATTGTCTGTACTCATAAACACAGAATGAATGAACTCCACACTGGTTCAGCTATGTTTCCAACCACTCAAGAAAAGTCCTTCTGTACACAGTGCAGGCTTCAGGACCATGGACAGTGGCACTCGTGGATTTGAGAAGAGTAAATGTCAGCAGGCACTCTGTTGTATAAAACTCCCCAGGCAACAATTTAATCAGAGACATCACACAGATTTAAAGACTTTGAAAATGAACCTCCTATAACCCTGAACAGAAAACACATCTTTTAAGTTTTTTTTAGCTCTAAATATTATACTCAGTAGTGAGAATTTAACAGTGAGAGAGAGCCAGAGAATATAGAAGAAAAAATATTCACATCATGATGAGGCTGCTGTCCGACTGAAACCTGGAGAATGGAGAAAGGGAGAAATGAAGAAAAAGTGAAGGATCAAGCTTCTCTCTCTCTCTCTCTCTCTCTCTCTCCCTCTCCCTCTCTCGCAGGACATACTACGCAGGTAGGTCTTCGGCTGAACTGAGACAGACGGGTTCTGTTGGCAGTAGCCATCAAGTGAAGGGAATATGAAGCCGTGGGGGGGGGTTGATTATTTAACACCTCCATGTAACGTGTCCTATTGATAAAGACACTTCAGATCTATGCCAGCCTGGACTGACACAGGGCAGAGATGGAGCTGGAATGAGCTCCTTCCCAGGCCATGCACGGTGTCTCAATGCCAAAGACACTTAGGACTTTAGTTTAGAGCCAGGCTCTCTTACACTGAGCAATGTAAGGAATCAGACTACATACAAATTTCAACCAAATCACATTCTGGTAAATTAAAGCCATAAGGTTCAAGGTTGAACAGATAGCTTCCTGCTACTGGGTGACTGTGCATCTGTAAAGATCGAACACTTTGCACTAAAACTGCCAAAACAGAAGGTCAACAACAAGGATTTTTAATTCAGTTTTCTGATCTGAACCAGTATGATCCAGTTTGCTGTTCTGCTCCAGTATCTGCATACATTACGTCTCATTATGACCAGTATACACAGGATGTGAAAATAATTAGATTAGAGAGAGAGAAGTAATAAGACGTCACCGGAGGCTAATCCAGCATATCCGGCACAGACGAAACCTTGTGGCTCTGTTTTAGAAGATCTGGCGCAGAAGAAATAACTTCAGCAGCCTTTTGCGCCACCCTTTAACGTTTAGATAAGCAGTACTGGTGAGGTATGACCACGTCACGGGAGACAACGACTTCTCCAAACTACGTTAAAAGAGATCAAGAAAGCAGCACCAGTGAAGAACATCGGTTCCTTTACATTCATCCCAGCCGTCCTGGGAGAATCAGAGAACTCCTGCTGGCCCAACAGACGAGCCCAAGCAGACGCAAAAGCAGAGACAGAACAACTACAAGCCCAGACTCCCAACACTATCCTGTGTATTTAACACAGACCTATAAACACACAAACAACGATATCTGCATTCACATCCTCTCCAGACTCTAATTGAATGTAGATTACAATAGCCAAGACTGATTTGGAAGACGACCATGAAGACGTATCAATTAAATTACCGATGCATAGTGTGAGGTCGCCACGGCGACCACAATCAACAAGCACAGACCTGTTGAGCCTGTGAAGCCAAAGAGGGTAATGGGTGTGTGTGTGTGTGTGTGTGTGTGTGGGGGGGGGGGGGAGGCACTTACTCCCGCCTGAGGTCCATTTAATAGGGTGAAATTAAAGTGGGGAGTGGTTTAATTAACCCGAGCCAAGGAGGATTACGGGCGCCAGTCTAGATGAAAAAGGCACAGGTTTGGAGAGCTGACCTATGATCAGTTTATGGGACTCAGGTCTCCATTAGGTCTCCATCGAGTCTGACCCTGGGCCTGCAATCCCGCTGTGATACGCTTCATGACTGCACGAGCAGTGAACAGGAGTGGCCACGACAGTGCGGCGTGTTCTGAGTGAGCCCAGCGCCGAACCCGTTAAACCTGCATCAGCACCGCCAGCGTGCCACTGTGACATTGTTTAAGGGGCTCTCGGCAGCTACCAAAAATAATTCTTAGAGTAGCGGTGATTGCTGACTGTGGATTTAAACAGGTGCTAGAGTGTCATAGCCATGAATGATCTCACGCATGTACATTTATGCCATAAAAGCATTATATTTACTGCATGTGGCCTATGTATTACATATTTATCATTATGACAGTGTGTGTACTGTCAACAGTCAGAAGCACCACGCTGTACCTGTTACACCTACAGAAGCGTCCAGTTTACGGACCACGAGATGGTCAAATGCGTGGAGGAGAGCATGTTAGAGGTTAGAACATCGCCCTTCCTGCCAGACCAGGCCAGGACGACAGCCCACAGAACACAGCATTATTTCATCTACCCACAATGGGCAGCAATTAAGTGTGACCACTTTGGGCACTGCTATAACAAGCAGAACACAAACAGGACTGGCCAATTTAGGCCTGCCCAGATCAATCTGTGAAGCAAAATGACTGTGGTGCTGGAATGACCCGGGATGTCTCGTCTCTGGAAGAGCAGCTGGAGACCTGGTGTTCAACCTTGACACGGCTGTTCACAGCAGGGGAGGCATGTGGTTGGCCCTCCGTTCTCACTGCAAGGATCTAGTTAGAGCGAGGGAGAGTGCACACGTGTGCGTGAGAGAGAGAGAGAGAGAGAGAGAGAGGGAGGGAGAGCCTGCTCATTAAACATTTGTTTCCTTGATGATGAACACAGCATGCTTGTCCCATTGTAAACGAATAATTTGGGATGCGATCCAGGGTGGGCCAGGTACTGGACTGGATCACATGAAGCATGATACTTAAGAGCTAATGGATGTGAAGAGCTGAGCCACACATCCAGGATGGCTAGGTTCACCAGGCCGGCCACGTTCACCAGACTGACAAGGCTGAGAACCAAAATGGCCACGTCCACCAGACTGAGAAGACTGAGAATCTTGAGCACACAACTCTGGACCATGTTTGCTGGACCACAAACCAATTCAAATGGTTGAACTCTACAATACATTTCAAGCATCAACATTTTGACATAATTTACATTCAAAATACAGAGAAATAATGTTGCTTGGTTTGGTAATAATATACATTTTGTCTAAATTCACTATTAATCATGCATGGCAACAGATCTAAGGGTTTTTTTCTGTACCAAGAGGACAAGTCTGTTTAATAAAGCAGCTGTATTTAAGTGATCACACCAGATCCATTAAATATATAGGACAGAAAGCACCAGAGATGTAAGACATGAACCTCTAACCACTGCACTACAGCCAACAAACACACACACACACACACACACACACACACACACACACACACACACACACACACACACACACACACACACACACACACACACACACTTGCATGCTATTAGCCTAGGAGCAAAATGAGAACATTCATGATTATATGAGATTACAGCTGCATCTGAAATCCATGGGATACAACTCCAGGAGCGGAGCGGGACTTCCCAATTTAAAACAATGCTTCTAATAATTCATTTTGCTTTGCAATGGGTTACCGTAAATGTGGTTACTGAGCTCAGCAGAGCAAAATTGCCCTCAGGATGCCCTCTCTCCAACACTAGGCAGGGACCTCTCATTGAGGAACACGTACAGCCTGAACACCACATTAGCAGTGTAAGCTGGTGTTGATATCACAGACAGAAGATTCTGAAGGACATGGGCGATGACCCCCCCCCCCCCCCCCCCAATTAGGAATAATGGCCACCCAGGACATGAGCAGTATGCCATGCCGTCAGGTTGCAAACACAGAATTTTAGGCAAGGACAACAGAATCAACAGTACTGTGCTTTTAAGCGAATTCTGCATGCGTCAAATTAATTAAATCATTATGCATCTATTGAAACGTCATTACTGCCGTTGACCATATTCAACAAATTCCAAGTTTGCTGGTCAGCCTATTGGCTGTTGGGTTAATGTGAATTCAATGCACCCTGTACAGTGATAACAGACTGATGTCAAGGGACTCTTTTTAACGGAGTGGAAAGAGTCGTGCCCCAGCGCACATCAGCCAGAGGCCCCACCACATGATGGGTAAGGTGAGGTCTGACACCTCTTCAATGCCTGGTTAACTAATGTCTCATTAATGATGCTTCAAGCTTACCCTCAGGATGAACAGTTCATATACAGAACACACACAGGAACTACATGTCATTCCCTCACGCCCACACAGGCAGAGAGAAAACACACACACACACGCACACACACACACACACACACACACTATAATGACCAAGTGTTTCAGTCAGGTGGGAGGGTTGAGACTAGCATGGCTGATTGTCGTGAGTCATTTTTCATGAGCATGTAGCCAAGGGCCAACAGGTAACAGGCTAAACTGTAAGATCCTACGTGCAACGTGGCAGCAGGTGTGTGCACACGCACGCGTGCGATGCTGCGGATAACCCTTAACCAGGCATCCTCCTCGCACCATTGTTTTAGATTCACTCGTCTCTCCCTGTGATCTTATGACTCACCGCCTGTCTTGCTCATCCTTACAGTCACCGTCGCTGAAGTCGGCAGATCTCGTCAAGCTCTCAACAGCACAAACTCCACGCTCCCCTCAGCACCAGAACACCGCGAAGCTCGCGCTCCGCTCCACGACTCCAAACCCGTGCAAAACCCACCAAATCCACCAGACCGAGGGTAAACAAACACACACTACCCAGATAATACAGAATTTACTAAGTGTCAAGTGCCGTCCGTCTGTAGGAGTCTGAGGTCGACCTGCCATTACTCTGCTATGACTAATTTGTCAAGCATGTGTCTGTCCTGCCAGGGGGCATGCACTGCTGAAGAATTGATCGTGGGCAGCAGCTTTTAGATTAGCAGCATCCTAATCAATAAGAAAAACACTCTCAAGAGTGTTTTAATCTCGGCCTATTAAAGCCAACAAAATGTCATTTCCATTGATCAGGGATCTGATTGTGATTATGATAAAGGCAGTATCAATTACACCGCAGTTATCATGATTCCTAATGACAGGATTTCATTTTTCGTCCTCATCTAGATCAATCCCCAAACATAGCAAGCCTACCTGTCAAAGACATGCTGTCAAAGGCAAGACCAGTCATGGTCTGGTTGTTAGGGAACCAGTCTTGTGACTGAAGGGTTGTGGGTTTGATTCCCAGGTCTTTGACCATAATCTGAAATACCCTTGTGCAAGGCACTTAACCTCAACTGCTCCCTGGGCACTGGGCTAGGGCCGGCCACCGCTCTGAGTGGTGCACACACACCTCTAGTGATCACGTGTGTGTGTGTGTGTGTGTGTGTGTGTGTGTGTGTGTGTGTGTGTGTGTGTTCTCACTGCACAGATGGGTAAATGCAGAGGACTAATTCTTAATGGGATGAAAATCTCAACTGGTAATAGGGGGAGGATGCTAATTATCTCAGTCATGGTTCAGTTGTGTTTTAGGGTCAAGTAAAATGTGTGCAATGAAGAGCTAATTCAGGAGAAGGGTGGGTAAGTATGGCTCTATGTTACACACAGGAAGAACCATCAATAAAGACCAGGTACAGCACGTGTTTAATCACTGTGAGCTGACGCGCACCGGATCCTACGTGGGTGGCAAAGAACATTGTATGGTAGTCAGTCAGGCTCGAGGACAACCGCTATTCCGTACATGATACGCTGCCTTTACTGGCTTAAAAGGCCACAATGTCATTTATAGAAGACAACAGATGTGTTTAAAGTGATTCATTGATGTGTGTGACTATGATGAAAAGTCTTATTCTTAAAAGATTTAGTTGTGGTTCAGTTTCCTTGTCCATGGTGCTAAAATGTAGAACTCAAGAGTCTCACCCTTCTTGCTTAGGCCCAAGGATGGGTTAGTATATATCCAGGAACATTAGTCAGGTAATAATTGACACCTGGCTCGTCTAATTTCTTAAAGACTCATCTTGAACCTCACTCAATCCAAAAGATGTGGACCACCAATTTAACTGAGACATTTATGCTGTAGTCGTAACCAAGAAAGAAGTTAAATGTGCTATACTATTATGTGATGTGACTTAAACACAGCAAATTGTTTCCGATCCCTCCAATGCATTATAAAGATTGTTTACAACCTGTTACTAAAATCAGAATTCATGTTCATGTATATGTTGATTTAAATCATTACCAGGAATGGTAATCAACAAATAAATAATAGCTTACCCTATAACTTAAATAAAGTAGCTTGCACAAATTGAAATGATTGGTACTGGAAAATTACCTCATGATCCAAGTCTCCAATAAGCAGTGCGTATATATTTAGCTTATTGACAGTCAGGCGTACCATATCATTCACCCCATCACCTTTGCAGATTTTTTGTTATTCTTAAATCAACTACATGATACCTACAGCGCACTATAATGGCTTTCAAACAAGCCGCTGAGGGCTTTGCGCATCTTTTGAAAAGAAACTACACCGTTAAGTTCACGTTTTTTGTTTCATTTATACTTGAGTGAGTGTACGGCTTGCGTATGGCCTTTGCATCAGTGGTGAACCACAGACAGTGAAAGAGAAATTTAGTGGAAAAAAACGCTTACCTTGTCTGACATCAAATTCGAATTTATCTGCTGCAGGGAGCTAAAACAGGTCGAGCAGATAAAAAAAAAACCCTAAAACAAAAATGAATGTCCAAGCATAAAGAGTCTGGTTTTTCCAACGTAATTCTCACAAATTGTCATTTTAGGTGTGTATTACATAACTTCTGGTGTACTGTCTCCAAAACTACTTGTGTTCTTCATCTTCAAATGCAACCCAAAATTCGGTGTTGCGGTGTAGACGTGTCGGCTCCTCCAGGCTTATCCTATTTTCGGGCACTGGACCCAGATTCTTCCACTTAAACCAATACCAATACACATTTAAACTGCTAGATGGCTAGAAAATCCGAATTAGAACTGATATTCGGCTATGATACACTGTTTCTTCGGCGACTCCTCCTCCAGTTTTGCCGTTAAAACGCTATCGATTTGTGTGGAACGGAAATAGCTTTAAATAGTCTACCGCATCGTTTATTTCCGTCTCGTAATCTAACTGTAAAATCCTCAGATGGGTCCAACTTGTGTCTCCGTCCCGAGTACTTTTGTTGCATAAGATAAAACAGAATACTCACAACCTTATTTTTCCCAGTGCATCAATTTGTATTTCTCCAAAATCTCCCCCAAACCATTTGCACACTGTATATTTATTCCAAAAATCACTCAATTTCCTGTGCGATGTTTAGTCGTTTGACATGGAACAATCTGCATTGCATTGTTTCTCCGTTTGGTGATCCTGGCTTTCTCTCGGCGAAATGCAGCCCATCATTAAAGCTCTCACTCATATGCATGATCAATAATAATAATCCACAGAAAAGAGCTTGACAAGCCTGCAAATCTGATCCGAATGCCGTCCAGCCAAAAAGAATGGTTCACATTTTAAAAGGTTAACTTCTCATTTGCGCCCCGTTTTTGGCACGCGCCGCACTTCTCCGCGGCGTGGTCACAGTGGTCAGGTGAATTCGCGTTGCCTCGCGCGCCCGGTCAACGTCTCCGTGCAAGCGACGCGGGGTTTGAGCGCACGCGGACGCGCCTGGCGGGGCTGAAGTTTCCGCGCGCCCCTTTTGCACTCTTTCACCTGCGTCTTGCGAGGTGGGGACCCACTGTTGTTCCGCATGCAAACGCGAAGAATTCGCTCCCTAGATGCCCCCCCCTTTTTTCCCTGTGCAACTGCAGTTTCTCAAATAGATGAGTTTCACGGAGACTGTGAGGAGAAGTAAAAGGGGGGGAGTAAAAAAATTATCATTTGCGCTATTACCACACACAGACCGTCGTTCCGCATCAGCGCTTTTACATGAGTTGAAACAGTACAGACGATTTGCGGGGGAGGGGGACGAATCTCAAACGTACCCGACAGCACACACACACACACACACACACACACACACACACACACACACAAGCTCTACAGACGGTCGAAGACGCAATGAAGCAGGTACTATGGGAACTGGTTGGGGGGCTCGTCACCGGAGCATGCCTTCATACAATAAGACAGGCGTCCACGCGCAGGCACAGCGTTTGCTGGCATGCCTGGGACGAGATGAACAGCGTGTGACGGGGCTTAGGTCGGATGCTTTGCTTGTACAAGCTTTTATTAAAAGGGAGGGAAACTACATTCATATCACTGTTACAGCAGAACAGTGCAAAGTCATGAAATCCTGGGAACAAAATTTGCAGATTCGTTTGGACACACGTGCTTTTACCTCATGATGGTCTGTGGGCTCACTAACGTAGTGTTGCGAGGCGCTTGGCGAGGGCAGAAACGCACAACGCAAATGCACCTGTGATGCTGGTTTCAAAATAAATACGGAATAAAGAAAAAATACAATAGACTGTCTACACCGGTGGATTTCGTTTAAATAAGTAAACATAACAACATTAAACATAATAAGCCCACACAAAGTCCTTATCTTACATACAATTTTATACATACTACATATACATTAGAGCTTTTCACGCTTAAACCATCCAAGCATAAATTAAATAAATAAAATAAAAATAAATATAAAATAAAGCTTCATCTATCTCAAAATGAACGGAAAACAAAAAAAAATAATAAAGAACAATTCCCAATGCCGAATTTTATATACATTGATGATGAATTATAAGACAATTGTTATGGCCATATCAGAAATGTCAATAAAGTTTCAACGTCATATGTCGCAATCCAGGCAAAGTGTTTCAGTCTGAACCGAGCAGTCCAGAGAACAGCGACGCCAGCGATTCTGCACGTCAGGGAAGAGGGCGCGCGCAAAGCTATCCAGGGTGCTTAAACTGACAGCATATAACAATTCCTGTAGACGTTTCAGAATGCGCGCAAAAACAGGAAGCATACAACTGCACGTGCTAGTCCAAAACCACTGACACCTTTACACCTGATGTTGCATTTAGCTCCCTAAGACTAAATGTAATGATTACCATGTAATGATTTGCGCACAAAACGTCAGACTATGTATTTTATCTTTTAATGCAAAATACATTAATTCTATTGCAAAAATCATCAAGTCTTGAATCTCTGATGTATTTCAGTCTAAAGAGAAACATCTAAATTTGTGCCTGAGAACGAGGCATGCACTGTTTTAGTGACCTCATTCGCTGAACTGTTTGCACAACTGATTACAGTGACATAATTTAGGGTGTTGTGGGGTTAAAAGGGGAACTTCCCTCCAACATCTCCAACATCTCCACCAAATATGTTGGAAAATACAAGCATAAGCAATGAAAAGCATCAGAGGTGGTCAAACTTAAAAAAAAAAAGAAACACTCAAATACAGATTTTAGCATTTGATTTTAGGGCCTAGGGCCTCAAGTGAAGTTCCCTTTTATATATTCTTTGAAAACAGAAGGTCTTGAGGGCATATTTTCACTCAGGTTGGAGAATATTGCACAACATTAAAAATACAGTGCACCCTCTCACCCCCTGGTGCATAGACACTTGCACCATTATATTCTGTTTTACTTCTATGTTATACAGTGTGTAATGTGCCCAGTTTGTAGTGAGTAAAATCGCTCTGTGTTTAGGGTGCGGTAGAGCCAGACTTTTGGTTTGGTTTAAGCATTTTATTAGCGTTACAAAAGATATTCATAACGAGAACATGCAAAATGACACGACCGCAGAGTGAAGGGATGGAAGCCCCTCTGGCCAGTCTACTGTTAAAACTCATTTGGCAGAGGCGTCTTAAGGGGGTGAAGGGGGATTTCTGCTGGAGACCGAATCCTTGTCCTAGGGTGCTCGCTGACCAGACGAATGAACTCCGCATGCCGCAATCCACCGTCTGATATTCTCAAGTCTGGGAACTGCACGCTGGTCACGGGCCATATCTAACCCTTTAAGCCATATCCATATAAGAACTAGTTTGAAAGAGACTT